>NW_021703771.1:87601271-87820326 GCF_005190385.1 Monodon monoceros | reverse complement strand
CATCCATCCATCCATCCTTCCATCCATCCATCCATCCTTCCATCCATTTATCCACCTATCCATCCATCCATCCATCCATCCTTCCATTTATCCATCCATCCATCCACCATCCATCCATTCATCCATTCATTCAACCATTCACACATCCATCCATATTGTGGAAACCTTTTTTTTAAATAGAAATGGTGATTTTTAGGTTATAGTTAAACAAAACAAAGCAAAACAAAGTGCATGGTCCAATCTCCCAAATTCTGTTCACTGTGTTTTGCAGATGTCTGAACAAGATTTGCTGTATTTCCAGCAAAGTACTGTAGACGCCGTTACCCAGACACCTCAGTCCATCCCAGTGTTCCCAGCTTCTCTCTAGCAAACCTCCTGTCCTTGACCCCAACCTTGAGTGGTTCTTCACCTCCTATCATCAACCCAAGCCCACGTGCCTTCAGAGGATGAATATGAATGGAAACAAATGATGAACATCAACCCGCTACAGGAAAAACAGTTTGATGATCCATGAGACTTTATGTGGAGTGAAAATCGAGCATGGTATTACATTGTTTTCTCTTGTGTGTTTAAAAAGAACGACGTTTACATATGAAATGTAAGTACTTATTTTATTTATGTGTATATGGAGCTGAAGGGAATATTGTGTATAAGCAATTATCATAAATTAAGCATTTATGCTTAATAATGCTACACTACTTCCAGTGCCTTAAGTCTGGTGTGAGAGCACCCAAATCCTGTTAGGTCAATTATAAAGAAGGGTCAACTCAAGTCTGAATAATGCCATTTTCAGAAAGAGGTCAGGAGATACCAGTCACATATGTGGGATGTCAAGTAACTAATTGGAACATCAAAAATAATTATGGGAATAAATGAATACCCCTCCCCCACTCTCTTGTCCTACAATGGAAGCCCTCATTGATGCTGTCTCATCAAAGAAGGAATATCCTTGCAAAATGGCTCTAATGTGGGTGCAGACGTGGGCCTGGCAAAGCCTCGTATATGTGAGGGTTTAACCTAGGGAAGTGCTGTCACCGTGGTTCGCCCCTGCAGCCATTGTGGACCTGAGAGAACTCGTGGCCAGTTGTCACTTAATTCCGAAGTCTGATCCCTAGAATCCTTGCTGGAGCTCCTTTCCAAGCTGCTGGGGAAGAGTCAGCAGGCAAAAAAATCAGCAAATGCATTTTGGCATCTAATCCCTATTCTAGGCTTTGAAACTATGGACGGATTGCTTTTACCTAACTTGGTAACACATTCCATTAAGGTTCCAGTTATAAATGTTGTGCTAATATTTATTAAGTGAATATAGAATGCAGTTCCGTTCACCAATAACTTATTTTAAATATGACAAGTAGCACTTATGTAAGTATAATATCTAAAAGTAAACATATAACTAGCATATAATAATATAAAGATACAGTTACAGCAAAATATCTTCAAAATACAAGACTTTATAATATTATGTTGTCATCATAAAACATGCTGCAAAATGTGATAGAATAAATAAATAATAATGAAGAGTTTATAATGGAACCTTAATATATACTGTTGCCGGTGACTTTAATTCAGTATTTTTTAGTGTTATCTGCTGTACATAGGATTTTAAAGACTTGGAATGCCGAGGATAGACCAGTGTTGTCTCGGCAGACATACCCCTTAATCAGTCGTATAGTAATACACACAGGTCTGATTTATTTTTTGCTTTAAGTTGCATGACGTTTCTACAGAAAATATTCGTTAATCTCACTCCACATAGGGGTTTAGGAAGAAGACTTTGTCTTGTTGATCTGATGCGGACAAACTGCTCTCTTCCTGTTAATAGCGACTTCACTCCTCTGTCAAGTAGGGAGCGGCTCCATGACTTTGTTTTCATTTGCTCGTGTGTCTGATAAAGTTACGTTTGTTGCTTCCTTTGGGGTTGATTTTACTTTTCATTTTGCTGCCCTTTTTACCTTTTTTGGGGGAACTGTATTCCCAAGGCAAGGAAGTGTTGGGGGACTTCATTAAATGTCGCGATGGTGAAGAGCGTGTAGGTCTTCTGTGTCGGTGGCATTTGGCTGAGCAATGCAGTGGCCTGGGATGATGATGTGAATATTTAGAATGTACCATAGTTTTTTGTAAATTATTTATGGTTTTTTTTTTAAAACAAGCTTCTCGTACAGATGGATGAAACTTCTTTTGTTTTGACAAAGACTGTAAATATTTATTTATTTGTTCACATGGTCAAAATTTCACCACTGAAACCCTGCATTTAGCTAGAGCCTCATTTTTATACTTTAAAGATTCATCACAGGAAATAAATTGTAAAAAGGTTTTCTATAAATGAATCTCTCTCCCTTTTTTAAAGAGCTAGCAGGGCTCCTGCCGGGGGGGGAGGAGAGGGGCCCCGGCTGATGCCTTGTCTCCTGGGCCAGGGACAGCCTCCTCCGTGACAGTTCTTCCTCGTGCGCTTCTCAGGCTAAGACGCCGTTTGGGGTCTTCACAGGAAGAAGCAGTTTAAGGCAGGTCTCATCATGGTTTGTGGAGCCGCCCGGGTCACGCGCTATGACACGACCTTAGGAAATCCATCCTCCGGCTGCTTCTTGCTGTCCGGCAGGGGACAGAGCAGTGCAGTGAGTGTCAGCACCACTGAGATGACTCAGGAAAAGGGGGCAACACGAGGGGCCCCTCATCAATACAAGCGGTGCTTCCCATGACCCAGTCTCGTTCCAAGCCGGAGCGAGAAGCAGCAGAACACTCGGTGGGACACGTGTCAGATCATGACATCAAGTGGACAACACACCAGCTGCCCAGTGATGGGAGGAGAGCCACAGGGCGGCCTGCAGTGTCTCTGGCTGCCCCACTGCTCTCAGGACTTCTGAGCATTACGGTGGCGTCAATTATAGGGGAAACGTGAGAGCGAGAGATGCAGGGGGAGCGGGGAGACGGAGGGGAAAACAAGCGTGTTTGGCTGAAATAGGCTGGAAGGAGTCTGCCAGGGAAGCGACAAGATCTAGGGAAGGCCTCCTGAGGGGGTGGGATGGAGCTGAAGGCCCTGGCCTTGATTGGGGTTGAGAACGGAGGCACTTGGGGACAGGGAGATGGAGGAAGAGACTAGACCTGCAGAAGTGACCCAAGAGGCCTTTGAGAAGTTTAGAAACAAGGAGATATAAGGAGAAGGGTGAGGGTTGGACTGTGGGTCACGGAGCCACTGGGAGACCCTAACGTGCACTTCGCTGGTGAAACAGCAAGTGTATCATATGTTAGCAACGATGCTGAGAAGTCAGGACATTAAAACGCGATACAGTTTTCACACATTCAGATTTTGGGGGAAGTTTATTGAAAATACAAGTTTCTGACAGACTCCCTGTCAGCGTCCTGGTAGTCCCAGAACTAATTTTTAGAGTCTTTGTGGCCTAACGGGGGACTAGGTGACCCACGTGTGGGTCAGCTCTGTGGAGTGTCTTTTCCTTTTGTGTGAGGTTCTAACACATGCGGTAAAACTGTGCATAGTCATTGTTCCTGAAAGAAGAGACAAAAAGCCCCACCCTGCTCCAGCTGTGCACCTTCAGGCCACGCTCCATGAGCCATTATCTAGGGTAGCTGGGGGTGACTCTGAACGGGGGGATCCAGCCCGAGGTGCAGGCATCCGAGGGGTCCAGAGGCCAGCTCGCCCTCCCATGGCACCGCAGCCAGGGAGCGTGGAGTCTGCAGTGGCTGAGGGTCCAGAGTGGAGGCAGTGCCCCTCCGCCAACCCCGGCTGCCAGCCTCTCGCACTGCCCGGGGGTCGCTGTGGGTCGAAACGTCTCAGGCAGGTTTTGCTCACTTAGTCTGAGCTTCACAAAGCGGCGTTTTGGCCACGGGAGCAGAGTGGTGCGTGGGCTTAGGGGACACGTAGGAGCTGCCACCCGACAGCTCCATAACCCCAGTCATGCGATCACGGATGCCTGCACGGCTCTGCTAAGGACTAAAGGATCCTCATCTGGACCCCACAGACCACGGCCCGGAATCCTGGGGCAAGAGGAGGGAACAGCGGGGCAGTCTGGGCCTGGCCAAGCCCGGGCTCCCACTCCCAGGGGAGTGACTTGGCAGAGGCCAGGAGTCCAGAGGTGACAGAGACTCCTGGCTGGGCAGTAGGGGCCTCAGCTTCGGGGAAGCCGCAGAATTCCTGCCAAGACATCCGGGCCTCGCCTCCATGTCTGACCCTGGCTGAGCTCGCCCCACGCGGGTCCTTGCCGTCCAGGGTCCCCTGTGTGTGGCCGCCTGAGTGGTGGACATGGAGGAGGCCCTGAGCCCCGTGGAGGCCACGCGGGGCCCCGGTCACCAGGGCAGGGGGCCTGAGATTATAGGCTGGCCTCCCCTACTGCCTTCCAGTTTAGGTCCCTCAGCCGTAAGGAGGCCTGGAAACTTGGACCACTTTCAGTCGTCACTTTTTCGTAGAGTGGCTACGAAACACACCAAATACACATGAGAAGTGAGATTCTGACATTTCCAGCAAAGACACATTCTCCACACCATTGACACAACAGCTTCGGTCAGAGGCCATCCCAGCGAACACGCTTATGTAAGTGCCTGAGTGCGGACGGGACCCGATGGTCAGCTTGAGGAACAGCCACCCACAGCATCTCAGACCCTGGCCACTGGCTCAGTTCCCAGACCCCAGGCTCTTGGGAGGTCAGCCTTTTTTGCCCAGAGGGGCCTCTTCTAGGCTAGAGCCTCATGGTAAGAAGGCAGTCTGACTGCAAGACAGCTGTCTGCACCCAGAGGGCTGATTTTTGAAAAACGTAGTGTAGGGAGAGGAAAAAAGTGTAGTCCATAATACCTGACCGCACTTCGTTCTGTGTACTATTAATTTACTTTCAAATTGTTGTTTATTATTTATATAAATGCGTTTTGTTTTCAGTGGATTTATTTTTCTACCTGTGAAAATTGTTTAGTTATCCTGGGTTGGGATAGAATGCATGTAATTTTTCCCATTTAAACTTTCAAATGATGAGCAACATGGATGGACCTAGAGATAATCATACTAAAAGTGAAGTAAGTCACACAGAGAAAGACAAATATCATATGATATCCGTTATATGTGGAACCTAAAAAATAATACAAATGAACTTATTTACAAAACTGAAACAGACTCACAGACATAGAAAATAAAACTATGGTTACCAAAAGGGAAAGGGGGTGGGAGGACAAATTAGGAGTATGGGATTAACAGACACACACCACTATATATAAAACAGATAAACCACAAGGGTTAACACAGGGAGCTATATTCAATATCTTATAATAACTTATAATGGAAAAGAATCTGAAAAGGTCTGAATCACTGTGCTGTACACCTGAAACTAGCACAACATTGTAAATCAACTATAGTTCAATTAAAAAAATTTGAATTATTTTTCTTTAATATGGTTTCAGGAATAAATTATACTTATGAAACAAGATATATATCTGTATATACAAAACATATTCATATACACTTAATATAGAATGCATGAATATATTAAAATATTTAATGACATATATTTAATATTACACACACACACACACGCCTCATGAAGATACAGCCTCTCCGTAAGGAGCCATTTCTTTAGAAATTACCATCTTGCACACAAGAATCATTGGGACTTCAGCTAAAGGTTTCAGCTGCCGTGGAAGGATGAATTAGGAGACTAGCGTCAGGAGGATTCTACCAGACTCTGGAGTTTCTTGCTATGTTGGGGAGGAGTGACCTTCACCATGCTGTGGTGAGCCGAGCCAGTTCCGGAACAGGACATGCAACCCCAGATTGATCAAAGCTTGGGTCCTAAATAATTGGACGAGGAGACTTGTTCACATGGTCCATCCTGGCAGTTTCTTAAAACATATTCGTGTAGCTGATTATCCTTTTGGGCTGTTGCATGTCGTTTGATAAAGAATACAATATCAGGCTGTTCTAAAATCCGTTACTGGAATGCCGTGATATCTCATTCATAGGTAATTTCTCTTTTTAATTCCCCAGCTCTTTCTTTCTTAATGGATTGGGGGATTTAAAAAATGGATATGGGTGTACAAAACCCTAATGGCTATGGGGGTACAACTTAAACTTAAAACAATGTTTAAAGGTATCAGTTATATCTCAATAAAGTTGGAGGAAAAAAGGGGAATTCAGCAAAGTTGAAGAGTACTAGATCAACACACAAAATCAGTTGTGTTTCTATACACCAGCAAGGAGTAATATGAAAATAAAATTAAGAAAACTATTTCATTTGCAATAGCATTTGAAACAATAAAGTACCTAGAACTAAATTCAAACAAAAGGTGAAAGACTTGTATAATAAAAAGTGCAAAACGTTGTGAAAAAATTAACAAAAACCTAAATTAATGTCAAGACATCTCACGTTTATAGACTGCAAGATTTAACACTGTTAGGACAGTGGTACTATGCAATGCAAACTACAGATTCAGTTCAATCCCTGTCAAAATTCCAACAATTTTTTATTTGCAGAAGTGGAAAAGATGATCCTCAAATTCATTATGGGTTTGCAAGGGCTCTGAATTGCCAACACAAAATTGAAAAATAAAAACAAAGTTGAAGGACTCACACTTCCTGATTTCCAGTCGTACTACAAAGGTACAGTGTTCAAAACAGTGTGGTGTTGCACTGGGCCAGACACATAGGCCAATAGACTGGAACAGAGTCTGGAAATAAACCCAGACATTCACGGCCAGTTGGTTTTCAACAAGGGTCCTGAGATTGTCAGTGAGGAAGGAACAGTCTCTTCAACAAATGGATCTCCACGTGCAAAAGAATAAAGTTGACTCCTAGTTCACTCCATGTACAAAACTTAACTTAAAATGGGTCAACAACCTAAATATAAGAGGTAAAACTACCAAAGTCTCAGATAAAAACATGGATAAATCATCATGACCTTGGATTTGGGAACAGATTCTTAAATATGACACCAAAAGCATGAGCCACAAGAAAAAAAAAAGTCGTAGGTAAACTGGAGTCTATCAAATTAAAAACATTTCTGTATCAAAGAACCTTATGAGGAAAGTAAAAAGACAATCTACTGAATGGGAGAAAATATTTAGAAATCATAGATCTGATAAGGGTCTGGTGTCCAGAATATATAAAGAATTCTTCTAACCCCAAAACAAAAGGCAAAAAAAAAAAATAGGAAACAATAAAAAATGGGCAGTGACTTTGAAGAGATGTTTCTCTAAAGACACACAAATGGCCATCAGGTACGTGAAAAGTTGCTCAATATCAGTCACCAGAGAAAACACCACGCGGTACCACCTCGCACCCACTATAATAATGAAAAGGACAAGTGCCGGCGAGGATATGCGGAGAAGCTGGAGACTGAGCGTGTTGCTGCCGCGGCTGTAAAGCGGGTCGGCCGCTGTGGGAGACAGCTGGTGGCTCCTCCAGAAGTGAAGCACAGGGACATCATGTGACCCAGCACGTCCTCTCCTGGGTATAATCCCGAGAGGACTGAAAACAAGAACTCACACAAGGACATGTCATGCATGCTCTTAGCATCACTACTCATAACAGTCAAAACCTGGAAGCCGCCCAAATGCCCATCACAGATGAATGGATTCCAGACAAAGGAATATTATTCAGCCTTAAAGGTTTGAAGCTCTGACTCCTGCTATGACACGGTTCGACCTAAGTAATATTATGCTGAATATCGAGGAAGCCAGGCACAAAAGGGTACATATTGTATGATTCCATTTATTTGAAATATTCAGAATAGGTAAATCTGTAGAGACGTGAAGCAGTTTCATGGTGACGGGAGCCTGGGGCAGGAGGGAATGGGGGTGACTGTTTAATGGGTACAAGAGTTTCTTTCATGGAGATAAAAACGTTCCGGAACTAAACAGACGTGATAGTCTTACAACATTGTGAGTGCTCTAAATGCCCCTGAATTGTACACTTGAACATGGTTAGTTTTATGTGACATGAATTTCACCTTAATGTAAAAATGGGAACTACATGATCATAACTGTAGTACATAGTAAATGAACTGGTCAGGTGAGAACTTAGATTGATGCTTTGTTTTCCATAAGCAAAGGTTTAAGGTAAACACATAGAACAGGACAGGGCGAAGCTGGGGCAATGTCTCCGAGCCGCCCTCCGCCCTCCGCCCTCTCTGGGGGTCTTGCACTTTACCTCTGGTCCCTCTTCCTCCCAGGCCCGCCTGTGTCCCCTTCCTGCTAACCCCTGGTGACTTCGGAGCTGGAAACAGACTCTGGAGCCAGGGCACCCACGTTCTGACTTTAGCTCTGATGCTGCCAGCCATGCAGATGGTACGTGCTCAGAGTCTCACTCGCGCTCTGCAAGGTGGGGGAACAGCATCGGCTCCTTCCCTAGCTCCCAGGAGATGAGACGAGCCGATGTCCAGAGTTGGCGAGTGCCCTCACCCCTACGTGGCCTGTGAACAGGCTGGGCGTGAGGAAGGGGTGGCGGCCCCAGGACAGGAAGACGGACACTCGGGTTTACCTCCACTGCTGAATGGCTTTTAGAGGCAGGTGGAAGGCCAGGGCATCAGGCCTGTGGGAGGGACGGGCCTTCCGTGCCTGGATTCCCAGCTGGTCTAAATGTTAGAGGATCTCATATTATCCAAGGCCTTAGCTGAATCCAACCACCGTGTGACCGAGAGAAGGGTTAAAATCAGCGAATAATATCCTGTGTGCTGTCCCGCACTGCTCTGTGTCTGGGAGGCTGTACGACAAGAGCGATGAAAATGCCCACATTCCAGGGCACTGGCCGCTTGGCTTGGCTGAGTTATTAAACCCCAGGGACTTGAGTTTTATCACGTGTGCCAGGAGGACACCCGCTTCAACATCCTCCCCGAGTGCTGTGATGTGTAAACACCAGGTCCACGTAACGCTCTTAGCGGAGAACTCACAGGAAGTCAGCAGTCACTGAAATGCAACTATGAGTTTCCGTTTGCCCTCGAAGCAACGGGAACATTTTGGAGGCGTGTATCACGAGAGGCCAGCAGCACAGGACTCCACGCTCCCCGCGGGGCTCAGCCCCACACTGACTGTATGTCTCTGGGGAAGTGACTTAGCCGTTCTGAGCTTCAGTTTCCTTGTCTACTGTAGGGCAGGAATGACAAAGTCCTTAAGGGGCCAGTGCATGAATGAAATGAAATTAATAGTAACAGTAATAAATGAAACTGCTCATCGGAGCTGTTTGGGAGTGGCTAGGAGACAGAAAGGAGACAGTGGCCTGAAGGATCAGGAAGTCCAGCAGAAGGGGTTTCGGGGCAGGAGAGACGCTGCTGGAAGCAGAGGAGGGGCCGCTGGAAGGCAGTAGGCGTGGTGGTGGAGAAGTCAGGGCCTGAGCACAGTGGGGCTCGGAACTGGGCCCAGGAGGAGGGGACCTGAGGCCCCCACGCAACAAGGCAGGGGGGCCGGACCCCCAGTGCCCCGGGGCCTGCTCCCCACGGAGCAGCTCCCTTGCCCTCCCCCTGCCCCGTGCGCTCGGCGAGCAGGGTCACGAGGCCTGTGCCCACAGTGGCTGGAGGGACAGAGACATAAAGGCCGGTGGTCACAACCACAGGCAGGCCCTTCGGGCTCAGAGCCCAGGCCCCGGCCACCCTGCCAAAGCCCGGCTGAGAGCTGGACGATGTCCAACCGTGAGGTCAGAGAGGCAAAGACCGTCTCAACCAAGAATGCCGCTTCCAACACCTGCTCCTTCAGCTGGAGGAGAAGAGGGTCATCGCTGCCCGTGAGCGGTGACCGGACACCCCGCTGTGATCCTGCCCAGAGCGTGTCGAGGAAACCTGCGTCGTGCTCTAGGAGAAAGGCACACAAGGCGACTGGAGGGTTCTGGACAGAAGGCACTCTGCTCAGAAGCCATCACCGTGTGAACTTTCTGGAGACACAGGAACCACACGCTGGGGAAAAGCGCGTCAGTTCTGTCCCAAATCAACTCAATAGCAGAGGGTAAGCCATCATTTTTGTCTCCATCACGGACCGTTATTCGCCATGGAAGGAAAATTATTGACTCAAATTCAGAACATCTTTGGATAAAACTCCTAAAAGAACTGAAAACAAGCTCGGAGTGTCTGAAGAAAAGCTCCCGAGATCCGGTGTCCCTACTGTGGAGCCCTACGTCAAGGACACACTACGTCAAGGACACACTACATCAAGAACACAGGACAAAAACTCCAGAATTAACCGAGCCCCCATAGCAACTGTTGCCATGGGCTCTCCTGACCTAAACCAGACAGCCCCCGACTCCATATTAGGCAAAATAATCACCATGTAGTCACCTTGTAGCATCTTGACCAATCACCTAGCGCTATCCTGCCAGCAGGAATTTTCTTTGTCTTGAGGCTATAAAAGTTGGCTACCAGCCCACACAGGGGGCCTGCTCTCCCTGGTCTATCAGGAAGTCTGCTGGCTGTATTCGCAGGACCCCTCACTAACTCTGCTCTTCGTTCTCAATAAACTCACTCTTTTCTAAAATACTTGGTGTCTGGAAGTTCTTCTTCCAGCCCGTGCTCAGACTACGACACCTACGATGCGTACCATTGTGTGGATGTGTGGGCAGGTCCTCCCGGGGGACAGCGTGCTGACAAAGGGACTCGGCAAACAGCCTTTGCTAATGTGAACTCTTACGGCGGGAACTTCCCTTAAACCTTCAGCAGGAACCAAACCAGGCCAAGGAGGCCTGGAGAAGATTCAGCAGGCCTCAAGTCACTTTCCCACGGCCGCCCTGCTTCTTGCCAGACATGGGGGAGGCGTGAGAAATGCAGTCCCGCTGCGAGGAGCCTCTGAGCCTGAATAGAAGGTGGGACCCTCGGAAAATTCGGTCCTGATGAGCCGGCCTGGTTCAGGTGAGGTCGTCCTCACGGAGGGGAGCCTCCCCAAGCCTTAACCTTGAAGGAGAAACACCCAAATCCTAATCAAAATGTCCTGGGTGTAACCTTCCAAAGGAATGCATTTTTAAAAGCTTGAATGTGTTCCCTGCAGTTTGATTTGCTAAAAGCAGACTGTGCTATCCGAGCAAGGACAGTCAGCCCCGGGGCACAGACAAAGAGGCAGCAGAGAGGGAGACCCGGGAGCCTGTGCAGGACGAGGACTTCCTGTGAAGCGTGTGGACAGCCAGGCGGCTTTATTCCCGGAGTGCCAGACGGTCATGATGTGATGCTAACAGAGTGTGAAGGTTATGGCTTTTATGATGATACGATTAGTTTCTCTGTCGATTCTCCAGTAACCAAGGAGACTTTGCAGCTGGGCTTTGTCTCAGGTTGGTTGCCCCAAAGGGGAGCGTGGCCATGGGCTTGGGATCAGGTCACTTATCTTGGAGGTGATTCCTGGCGCTGGAGTGGGATCTGGAAAGTGACAGAGGGGATTAACGTGTCCGTCACCAAGGGGTCACTGCTGTGGGCAATTCAAGCTCAATAGTCCTCGGGCCCATTTGAGGAACCAGAAGGTCCCTCTGAAAGGAAGGAGTCCAGGCCATTTGCCCCCCAACCCCCATCCCCTAGTGCTTTCAATCATCCCATGACTGGGGCTGCACCCCCCTGTAGGCTAAGCAGGAAGAAGGAGGCCGTGAGGATGAAAATGGGAGACCACCAGTGCTTGAGGTGGGGAGGGCCAGAGAGGGTCGGCCGTGTCCACCTGGCTGCAGCTCAGGCTGGGGCTGGTCTGAGGGGACGGGCACAGCTCAGGAACACGGGACATCTACCTTGGGGCCGTGTGTAGATGTTCCTGCAAAGGCGGACAGCGCCACCCCGGAGGCCCCATCCCGCCGGCAGGACAGTGCAAAGCCACGCGTTTACACTGTTCTTCTCCAAAAGCAGCTGATTCGCCGCCAAAGGGATGGAGTGGACGCAGAACCACAGTGATGTGACCAGGGCTGACGGTGCTCTCTGCTTGCCCAAGCTGTGTTTCTGCCACTTTCCTCAAAGGGCTGGAGTCTAACCTTCCCAGCTTAGAAGAGTCTTCTGAGAGGCTCGCCATTTTGAGTTTGAAACAGCATTTCATGTGATGCATTGGGATTTCCTGGAGCACACAGAATCTGCTTCTGGAAAGGATTCCCCAATTCCTGGAAGAGACCCTGCATCGTTTGTTGAGGAAGTTTGACGGCCAGATGGAGAGAATAGGAGTTGACTTCAGGTGCAACACAGACGCCACAAATGTCCGCGTGTCCGCATCAGAGGCGTGTTATTTTCTCTCTTCTTTCCTCATGCCAACCTCTGATGGGGCATGACTGTCTTTGCAGCATAAGGATACCAGGGATTTTGTTTAAAAGAGTTCAAGACCTTTGGCAAAACGGAGTGAAACTGGGCACAATTTGAAATCAGCTCCCGTGGCCCCCACCATCCCCTCCCACCCCCAGTAGCCCGTTTCCTCCTCTGCAGCATCTGGGGACCCGTCAGGCGGGCCCGCAAGGGGAGGAGCAGAGAAGGGCAGCTGGCCCAGGCTCCCCTGCAGGGAGGCCCAGGGAAAGAAGTTAGCAGAGCAGCCCTCACTTCTGGAGATGGGCACACGGGCTCCGTGGGAAAGAGCCCAAGGGGAACTCATAACCTGGAGCCGAGGGGAGAGGAGAGAAGTGGGGTGTCAGCGTAGGCCACCTGTTCGCAAGAAGCAAAAGCATCCACGGAACAAATGAAGATGGGCCCTGTGAAGGACCTGGGTACAGGAGGGTCCAATGCAGCAGGAAACCGGAAGAGCAGAGGTGCTGTCCTCTGATCAGGAGGTGTGACCGAGGGCTCAGCCATCCGTTACGATGGGGAAATGGGGCTGCTCTTCTGAGAGGGAGGGTGAGAGAGCCTGGGGCCACAAAAACTTGTTAAAACTGCAGAAGGAGATGCAAGGACCTTCCCAGACTCGGGCATCGCCAAGCAGATGGGCGCGGGCCACCCTGTGGCATCTTCCAGCTGGAAGCGTCTTCATGATCTGATCTTTGCATCAAGTAAGAGGGATGGAGGGTGAATCTAACCCTGAGTTTAATCAGAGGGCGGAGGGAGGTTCCAGTGTGTTTTCAAATGGCTAAGGAGTCCGGCCCCAGGGATCATCGGGTGTGGGTCAGGGTCATCAGGCAGAGGGTCAGGGGTCAAGTGGTTGGGGGTCTCTGTAGCTTCTGTGCTTCTTGTCCCCCAGCCCCGTTCCACGTTGCTCACCCCGCTCAGTGGTAAAACGATGAAAGAGAAATTGCCGTCAAAATACATTCCCGATGGAGAAAAATAACATTTGAAACATGATTCATTTGTAAAAAGAAAAACTAGACATTTTGATACCTTATTTTCTCACTTAGTTCTGATAACGAATGAGCTGGTCCAGGAGGGTGGAATTGCCCTTTTCTGCAAACGAAAACCCTAAAAGGGGGTGGTAAGTAGCTGTGTAAGATCATACAGCAAATACGTGAGGGACCCAGGGTCTCTGATTTTGACCCTGTGACCCTTGGGCTATTATTTTATAATCTTTTACTTAAAAATAACTTGCATGCATGAACAGAAGTTAACGTTTGTAAAAGGCAGACATTGTGTTGTAATAAGGAGCAGGGGTTTCAGGCACAAATTCTAGGTGTGTTGTCATCTCCGAGCCGTGTGGCTCTGACGAAACCATCCAGTTTCTTGTCTGAGAAACGGGAAGACCCCTGAGGGCTTGCAGAGACCCTCTGAGTGTCTGATGGGCCCCAAGCCATGCTGGTGGTCCGTTGCTTCCTGTCTCCCTTCCCTGAGCCCCAAACTCCACACTCAGGGACTGTTGTCGGGGCCACATCAGGGTTCCCAGGACCCCACCTGCTGCCGGGATTGGACTGTTTTCAGTCTTGTCTGTCTTTTGTTTTCAAGACCCACTTCCGTTCTTGCAACCATTATTTTGACTTCATTTTGTTTGTGTTTCCCTTGCACCTTAATAAACTGAGAATCTGCACCTTTTAATGACAGTAAGTTACACAGTGTTCATCTTCTCACAGTGTTTTGTAAGTTATCTTAGTTTTTAAATGGAAGTAGTCTTCAACATTTTAAGTCCAGAATTCTTGTTCAAGAAAAGCTCAAAACCCAGAAAGAGCTACTACACTGCTTGCCAAAACATGACTTAAAAAATATTTCTATGAAAACAAATCAGCAAATAATTTGTGGTTCTCTTAATGGCTAGGGAGAGTATATCCAGCTTTTACTTTATTATGAAATGGCGAGTTGCAACATTCACCTTCGATAAATAATATGAATTTTGTCAGACATCAAGATTCCAAGCTTCCCAGAAAAGTGCAATTATGACGATTCAAGTAAGAAGAACCCGGATTCCTGGGGCTGATGGCCTCCACCGCCACAGTCCCCACAAGCACCCCAGCCAGGGGCCTTTTGTGAGGCTAATGATGTGGCAGGGAACGCTGGCCCATCAGGACGGGCTGGGGAGACACTCATGCCTGTGGCCAGGTCTGTGGCACATCCAGGGCGTGATGAGACCCGGCGGGCCGAGGACTGCTGGACCCCCCAGAGATGTGCCCCTCTGCACTCCAGGGCTTGTGAGATGCTCAGCTTGTCAGAGGGGACGCTCTCTGTGTGGGAGCACGGGGGTGGGGAGTGCTTCCAGCATTAGGAATTAAGGAATCTGGGAGGAGGAATGATCAGTTGTGGTCTTGGAAAGATTCATTCACTCACCGTTCAGCAATGTTTCCTGGAATCCTATATGTTTCAGACACACTTAGGTGTGTGGGATGTGGTCGCGATGATGCTGGCAGAGACAGTGCCCTCATGGATCTCACACTCTTAGGACCAGGGGAGAGAGGAGGGCACAGGTAGAGCAGAGGTAACTTCAGGACTCGTGACTGACAGCTGTAAGTACAGGGCAGGAGCCGTTGCCGGGGAGGGCTCAGGCACACGGGCCTGTCTCGCAGGTGTTGTTGTTAACGGCAGTCACGACGGGCACCTGCGTGGGTCTGTGTGAACCAGAGCACATTTTCATCCTCTTTGGTAATAATTTGGACACTCATGCACAGAAAGTAAAGGAGTCAATCGAGTTCACCTTAGAAATAGACAAGCTTTGTAGATCACCAAGCATTTCACATTAGATGACTCCATTCCCACAACAAGCCTGCAGGTCCGTCCTACCCAGACGCAGGGCCTGACCTCCCCAAACTGGCTCACTGGGTGTTAATTCCACAGCCTGTGTCTAGTCAGTACCCCTGGTCCTGGGGAGGCAGGGTCTCTCACTGAGCCCAGCCCTGTGTCCAGGCGAGGTAACCACAGGGTTTCCCTAGTGACAAACTCATAGGTTACTATCTCCCTTGCAGTTTCTGGCGGAGACCTGAGCCCTGCCCTGAATGACCTTCCATTGTCTGAAGACCTGGCCTGTGATTTAGGGTGGCCTCTGTGCTCCCAGGCCTGGGGACCCTTCTCTTCCACAACCCCCCAGGAGCCCAGGGCTGTGCATGGCACCTGGAGACCCCTGCCAGGACCCCAGCTGCATCGGGGCTTCGTGTGTAAGTTGTGCCCCTGGGTGATGGGGGGGTGGGGTGATTCCCCTCCTCTTACAGCTGAGGGAAGATGGGCTGAAGAAGGACCGGGTGACTTTCCTGCTGCACCAGAGCCCCAAGCCTGACAACGCTCCTGCCACAGCAGAAATACCAGAGGAAAGCCTTTCCATGAAAAATAGACAAACCTAAGTACACGACATAAAATAAGCCAAGTATTAAACAAAACCCCAAAACCTTGAGTCCTTATTTCTTCATGTTTTAACTATCAAGACTTCTCCTCAAACATATTGTATATTTTTATAAACATTACATTGCCTAAATATGCTCATATTCTCTTTATATTATATTAAACTGTAAACATCACTGTTTTCCTGAAAATAAACTGAACTTATGGAAGCAAAAGTTTTGTCTACTTTAATTCCAAACCTGCCGTGCTTTCTTTCAGAGAACTATAGGTTTAATAATATATAGAGATGTTTTTACAAGTCATTTGAGACAATTACATTTTGTTTTTCTTTTGAATATATACTTTGGAATAAAGGACAGTGTCTTTATGAAATATCTGTAGGTAACATACCTTATGGATATGAGAGTAACGTTTACCCATGTGAATCATCTCCTCACCCCTGCAAACACACATACACACACATGCACACACACACGCACCTTCACAGGCACCTTGGGAGACGCCCTCCCAACATGGAACTCACAGAACCATCATTGAAGTTACAGTGTGCCCCTTTCAGACAGGTGACCATCTCAAAACAGAGTGAGATGACTTCACATTTTAAAAGACACAAACCACATGAGAAATGAGAAATAAATCTTGCATTTCTGAGAGGGGCAGAATTGTTAGCTAATATGTGGAAAGGGATTTATATATTCTAACTGTAGAAAGTGAGAACCCATAAGCCTAACAGCTTCTTTTGTTCCTAATGTTTTTCTTTTTTTTTTTTGAAGTGTATCTTCTAATTTTTTTTCTCATTAGTTATCTGTTTTATACGTATTAGTGTATATATGTATATATGTCAGTCCCAATCTCCTAATTCATCTCACCGCCCCCGCTCTGATGTTTTCTAACCTGAGCTAGAACCCATGACATACCCCAAAGCAGAACTCACCTGGGGGCTGGATGTTTTTTGCTCAGTATGAGATTTTGGTAAATTAAAGCATCCCTTTCCCACGTCCTCTGCAATTTCCTGTACAGCTAAATTATACAACATGACAGACACAGATAAAGGAATGTAGGAAAGACTTGGTGAATTGCAATATTTGTGCAAAAGTAATATGCATATTGCTATATATTTCCATTGGTGTCATATTTTCTTATTGCTATAATGATAAAGCACTAAGAACCTAGATATTATTGGTAGAAAAATTATGTATGTAATTTGTCCATCTATATTGCTTACTTCTTTATTGACAGACTGGAAAAAAGTCTATTACTAAAACAGATTATAACAGTATTGGGCAAAACTTGTCTTATAATTTCAAGGCTTTTTCCTCAACAACAGTGAGTGGTAATCTTTTTGCAACAGTAACATCAAAGATCACTGATCAGAGATGAGCATAAGAAATACGATAATAATGAACAAGTTTGAAATATTGTGAGAATTACCAGAATGTAAGACAGAGACACGAAGTGAGCAAATGCTGCTGGGAGAAATGGCTCCGACAGACTTGCTCGATGCAGGGTTGTCACAAAACTCCAATTTGTAAATATTGTGAAATCTGGGAAGCTCAGTCAAGGGGAGTCTGCCTGCATATACAGTGCCCGATGCAGTGTCTGGAGCAAAACCAGCAGTTGATAAATATCTATTGCTGTAACAAACAGTGGCTCTTTACGTGTAAGCATGTGGGTGTAAGCAGAAGACCATTTCCAGGGTGCTAAGTGTCCTCTTTATGACCGATGGCCCTGGAGGTCTGGCATCTTTGTTCTCAATTCTGTGACAGACTAAATGTCTGTGTCACCCCCCCAATTCACATGTTGCAGCCTTACCCCCCAATGTGATGGTATTTGGAGGTGGGGTCACTGGGGTGATTAGGTCATGAGGGTGCAGCCCTAGTGAATGGGATTAGTGTCCTTATAAAAGAGCCCCAGAAGCCCCTTTGCTCCTTCCTCTATGTGAGGACCCAGCAAGAAGATGCCAGGAATTGGGTCCTCACCAGACACTGAATCTGCTGGCACATCGATCTTGGAGGCTCAGCCTCCAGAACTGGGAGAAATGAGTGTCTGTTGTTTATAAGCCGCCCAGTGTGGGGTGTTTTGTTACACAGCCTGAGCAGACTGAGGCAAACACCTTTGTTTACCTTCAGAAGATGGCATCCTCTCTCGTAGGTAGATGATGGGTAGATGGATGCATACATACATAGGTAGACAATATATCATTTGTCTATAGCAGGTGATGTCATTCTGCCCCACTGGCTGGTCCTGTACGTGCAGCTTCTCACCACCCAGCCCCCCACCGTCCCTCCTGGTCTGACGTAGCGTTCGTCTCAGGTGAAGCTCCCCACCCTGCCGTGTTCTGTGAATGCTGATACAGAAAAGGAATTGTGCTGTTTCCACAATTCCCACATACTCCGCAACCCAGCTCCCGACCCCCTGCATAACAGTCAGTCGTCATACAAACACACAGAAACAAGCAAACAAGCAAACCACACAGAGACCTGTGTGAGTAGCGGAGCATACAGGAAATCTGGGGACGAGAGGGCATTACTGCGGTACATCAGGCAGCTCTCAGTCAACCCCGAGGCGCTCGTTCCCCAGAGTCCTGCGGCCTCTGCCATGGTCCTCAGGCCCCCTTCTTTGATCTGCATCCTGTTCCTTTACTTCAGTTCTGAGCAGCTCACCTCCCTTCCTCCTTGTTCCACCAGCTCCTGCCCTGGAATCACCTTCGTCCTGGAGCTGCTTGTAAAGGAATCTGCCTTCCTAAACACAACTTTCTCCCTGAGAGGCTTTCTGGTAGCAGCTATCAAATACCTCTTCTGGTTATACAGCGATATATAAAAATGCCAAAAAACAAAAAAATCACTCACTGCACCCATAGCAAATGGAAGATGCTCATTTGATCTGTCATCACTTGGCAGGTACCAAACATAATTTTAGTTTTATGGCAGATTTTACTGGTTCGTGAGAAGAGAAAGCCCAGTCCTTGTTCTAATGAGCTTAGCGCCCAGCTGGGCAACCAAAGATAAACACAGGAAGCGGCAAACCCCGGCCACGAAGCAGTGCTGTCATATGGTCCAGGCTGTGGGCAGTGTCAGAGCTCAGAGGGAAGAAGGCAAGGGCCGCGGCGCATGGAGGACACAGCACAGATGCCAGGTGACAGCGCTGGGGGCACTTCCCGGTGCAGGTCAAAGAGCATCTGACTCACACAGGCCCCACGACGCTGGGGAGGGATCAATCTGCTCCTTGAAGGGAGGAGGGCTTCCAGCTCATCGACGTCCCAATGTTTCCCTGTGTGTCAGCAGGGCATCACCCTCACTTCGAGTTGATTTCCACTATTATTGCAAAGTGGCCACAGCACCGAGGGCCCCTGCTTACATACCCACATCCAGAAACAAAGTGAGGTATGTGGAGCCCAGAGGAAACCCGATCGTCAGCTGCGAGGCAGTGAGGACCCAGCCGAGGGACAGAAAGGACTGCGGTTATGGAACAGCGGGAACTCAGCACTGAGTGACCAGGTAGGGGTCAAGATTTAAGTGGTGACAGAAGGAGGAGAAGGGGAGCTCGTGGTCACAGGGCAGGAGGGAGGGCTCAGGAGCCAGCGGAGGACGCCGCAGAGCTGGAGTGCAGTCTGTGCAGAGCGAGGCCAGGCCTGGGGCACCTTCCTCTGGGCTGGGGGCTTGGCTTGGTGCCCCCCACCCCAGAAGGTGTGATGAGAGCAACTCTGTAGAAGAAACCACGGCGGTCGGGGTGCAGAACTCGGGGTACCTGCTCAGGGGAATGGAGCTGCCGGGAGCAACCGGGGAGGAAGGGGGCCCCTTCCCCATCCAGCCCTGTCTCCCTCCAGGGGCCCCCGGGCCACCCCGATGGGGCCCCAGCTAGGGAGGCAGAACCTGGTACTTACACCCCGAGTGCAACATTACCACCTCCACCCAGGAAAGAACTGGCCTGACCGACATGGGACCCAGGGCCTGAGGCCACTTCCTAGTCACTGACTCTGGAAGCCCATCTGATCACCCCAACCCTGAGCCTAAGCCCTCCTGCCCCCCTGCCCCTCGTCCTCCCAGTGTGGGGGAGCATCTCCGGGTCCATGGTGGGGCGAACGGGAGCTGCACCGGGACGACCATGGGGTTGGAGGTGGAGTCCTGTCTGCCTGGGTCTGCACCAGGGCCTTCCAGGGCTCCCTGGGTTCCCACAGGACTGTGCTCCGCCCACAGGGAGGACGGTCCCCCCATGGCGTGCCGCCACCACCCAGCAGGGCCAGCCGTCAGAGGTGGGCTAGTCAGCAAGTTTGGGAGAAGGAAAAATAATAGCGAGGAGAGGGCTGAGTTTCTCTAATTTACCGGAAAGACAAAGGGCTGGGACGTCTGTCTGAGCAGCTCTCGAGAGGTGTCATAGAAACTCCGGGGTGGGACATCGGGGCAGCAGGGAAAAGTGAGCTGGGGCTGGTCCTCACGTGGAGCTGGTGGCCTTCGCTAATGCTGCATTTCACCCTTACACTTGACAAAGGGAGAGAGGGAAAGAAGCCGAGCTGGCCAGGTGATTGAGGAGCGATCTGTCAGGGCCGGGTTTTCCATCTCTCGTGTCCCCGAAGACAGTTGGAAAGATCTAATTTGCAGGCTGCTGCTGTTGGCACACGCTCGCTACCCTGATCCTTCGTTATAAGCTGTTCCTGTTGAATGATATCCCTGAACAATTAATTCTGGGAGCTTGAAAACCTCTTAGCGAAAGTCTTTAGAATAACATTAAGAGCTTGTATCCACAGGAAGAATCTGAGCCACACGGACAGATGATCCCATGCTGTTACCAAGGAATATTTGCATTTTAGGTGGTATTTCCCAAGGAGGAATCACAGTTTACAGCCTTGCAAGAAGGAAGAATGGAAAACAGAATCCATGTGACATTTCAACTTTCCTGTGATTCACTATGAATCTTTCTTTCAAAAGTTTGCTGTGAGTCTCTGTAAATTTTCCTGGGAAAATAAAATTAATACATGAGATATATGCATAAAATGATGATATTCATGAAGGCCAGCAAGAATCTTACTGCCCAGCAGCGCTCCAGAAACGTGGTGAAGGCATCACAGTAGGATCAAAGGCAGGCTTCACTTTTAACAAATTGTCTTCACTGCAACCAAGGAAGAGCGTCCAGATCATACACGCATGTGCCCGGCAGGAGTGCGGAGGGTAAGGTGGAAGATGCTAAACATAGGGGGTCACAAATCCTAGACTTTGCTCATCGCCAGCTCCATTTAAGAGGTTTAGCATGAGAAAAGATGGAAAGTTTGGTTTAAGTGGAGGAAAGTGTCGTCAACAACATTTCCCAGGATGGATCCTCTCAGGTCAATGACGTGCTTTTCCTGTGGGATGTGTGTGGCTGCAGCCTCACATTACATTTACTACTTGTGAATTTTATTCTCACGGGATGACAGGTAAGGTCAATGCTGCCACGTCTGTGAAGATGTTCTCTCCTTCCTTAACTGCTCGCAACCGTGAGAGCAGTTGTCATCACACTGAAGTTCCTTGTGGAAAGGGGAAGAAAGATCAGCTCTCGCTAAAACATCTGCCTTCCAAGCGCTGTCTTTATCCTGGCTGGTTTGGCTTCGGTGCCAGCAGGAAGCAGTTCCTACGTGTATGTGCCATGGGCAGGAGTATCGCGTCCTCGATGTCGGTACCAGGGACCAGTGTCAGAGGAGTGCTGACAAGATCCCGAGTCATGGGCCACATGGGAATAAATTTAACTACTTTCACATATGTTACTTCACCTCATCAAGACTCTGTGATGCAGTTTTGTTAATTTTATCAAGTAAGTCTCTGTTGTGATCCCACAGGGATGCTTGAGATGGTTCAGGTCTCACCCACTCCCTGCCTACGTGAGCGGCAGACCCAGGACCCCTGGGCCTCCTGCTTCTAATCTGTTTCATCCTTCTCAGCCTTTCCCACCCAATATCTAACTGAAGCCACGCAGCATGAGACGTCAGCCCACAGGCTTGCAGACTCTGAGATTAAGCTAATAAAAATGCCTTTGGCATCGTGTTCACGACCACATGCAAAAAGAAATCTTTCTGTACGTCATCACCAATAGTGTCTCTCTGAATTATCCACAGTTTGGATGAGGGATCAGTCAGCACCAGGCTATTTATACCTGGTGGAAAAATCCCGAATGAAAACTCCCAAACCCTGAAAGGCCAGGTGGGGAGACTCCAGGACGCACAATGCACTGCTCTCATTTCTCCTGACTTGATGCAAATAGGTGCAACATTTCCTATTTTGCAAACGTGTTAAAAATCACTACTAATCACTACCATCCCCTTTCAAATAAAATTCAAAATACTGTCACACTGTTTCCACAGGGAAAAAAGAGCCACTAAGATTACAGCAAACACTAGATTTAAAATGTTTTTGGCCCCAACAGAAAGACAGCACTGGTTTTGTCTGACTGGTGATCAAGGGGCTCCAAGGGCACTCAGGGGCCTGAAGTATCAGAACCCAGGTTTTGTTTGTTTGCCCTGACAGCCCTGATGACCGACACCCGGGAAAGGACCCCCCTTTCCCCCCACCTGGCCCACACAGACCCCCTCCGTGGTGGTGACAGGGTCGGGAGCTAAGCCCTCAGACCCCTGGCTCCCCAGAGCCTGTAGCGGGCAGGTCTCAGCTCCACGGCTTCTAGAGAACACATGAGACGTGGTGTCTGGGCTCTGGGTTACCATGAGGTCAGATCAGACGTGCACACGCACGGCTTGGAGCGTCTCACTATGACGGGAGGCAAAACAAGGGGAAGCCACGTCCTCGTTCACTTCTCAGGGACCACACTCCCCCAGGCGTCCCACCTGGCGGGTGGGCATCCGGCTCTCCTGACATCACAGCGGTAGGTGTGCAGCCCAGTCCTGTGACAGCTCGAGGTTACAAGGTGACCCAGTTTCTCTCAAAAGTAAGGAGACTTCATTCACATCTCCCCATTTGTGAGGCGGGAACCCAGAGTCTATATTTCCTGTCAGTTACAGAAAGAGCTCTATTTTAAGACTAAACTTTAGCTGCCAATGTAGGGAAGATTGCATGGATTTATTACAGTTTTGGAGTCAAAAGTCTACCATGATCACTGATTCCCAGATTATGTCGGGGCCCTGGCTTAACAGAAGAGAACCTCAGACAGTCACCCTGCCGAGATGCTCGGGGAGTGGGCAAGGGCACACCTGTGCTCTGTCACATCCAGCAAAGAGCCCGCTGTATGGTCAGTGATGCAGAGATGTTTGCAGACTGAGAGGACTGGTGAATGAGTGTGGCAGTTACTGTCAGCAGCATTACTGTGTCAGTCGCAACGATTCAGGATAAGGCGTTTCACGTTCACACTTGCAGGTACACTTGACTTGTCCTGTGTCACCGTCCTGTTGTTTGTTCATAACTCCCCCTCCCTCTTGGTGGAGGTTTCCTGGTCTAATTTATCAGGAGCAGTCCATGAATTGTCAAGAACACTGTCAATTAAAGAGAGTCTCCATTTGTACATGAAATTGCTCAGAACATGCCCAGAATGTGATGCGAAACCTCCTTTGGTCATCAGGCCTGAGTGTTTCTCCCTCGAGGCTGCATGTCGTCCTGAGCTCAGCTCTGAGCTGAGGACACAGAGGGTCTGTGAGATGAACATGCACTAAATCTATGCTGCTAACCCATCTCCACAGGACACATTCTTTCTAGAATGAGCAAGCGTTTGCTGCTTTGGGCTGGGCTGTAAATTATCTTCTGTGAGATAAATCTTTTGGCTACAAAATTATTTTTAAAGATTCTCAAATGCTTAAGTCTTCATTCCTGCATTAATTAAATTACATGGAACCAGTGTCTCCGAACGCTGCTCACGTGACCTTAACTCAGAGGATGCTCTCATTATGCCAGGCTGTTTATACTCATCTTCCTCATTGGCAAGGAAGAGGAGGGTCCAACAAGTAAGGGAAGAGTCCTTCAGTCTCAGGCCCGGAGTGAAGGTCTGTAGGCAGGGAGCCAGCCGTGAAGCCGGGCCACGCTCTCCACGGCTCTTACGGTAAGAGTTCTGACCCTTCCCACTGGCCGACGAGGACTCAAAAGGCTTCGCACTGAGGTTTCAGATCTGAACTTTCTATCAAACACACGTTGATTTATTGGCCTTAGTGTCCTCTTTTGCTCTTTATGAAGACCATGCCCAGAAAGTATCTATCGTATGTAATGCAACGTGATAGTCATTAAACTATACAAAACTAATTAGAGGCAGAAAAGATGATATTTAAAAAATGCATATTGTGTATCCACGAATGAGGAGACTTACACTTTCCATCCTTTATTCATCCATTTGTTTGTTCATTCATTCGTGTGACAGTGACTGTCCATCTGCTGTGGGGTTTCAAAGTGGCTTGTTTTTTTTATTTCAATTCTCTTCCTCTTCTACCTAAATGTAGAAACTTTTCCAAATTCTCACCATCCACTCGCTGCTCCATCAATAGCCCGCTTAGGAATGTGGGACAAGGAAGAGGAAAATTGGGGCAGCCCCGAGGAGGGGGGAGGGGTGCAGCGCAGCGGGAAGGTCCCCGGCCCTGGGGTGGCCAGGAGGGCGGGCAGGGGTGTGTGCAGGCAGAGGGGCTGCATGCGTCTGGCCTCTCTGAATCCAGCTTAGACTTGGGTACTGTCATCCGCTGATGGTGAGCATGGGAAACTGGACCTGCCTTTGTGCTGGAGGAAAACCCCGGTTGGAACAAAACTTCAGATTCATACATTTTCTTCTCCAAAATTTTGCCAGCATTTCTCTTCTGGTATTAGAGTTGCTACACAGACCCCGGAGGCCAGCCTGGTTATCGATTTCTTCTAAGGACATGGACGGATACCTGAAATGTTCTTTCTTACTCCTTGAAATTCAATAGCCTTGTCAGTATACGTCTTGATACAGACCAAATTTTGTTTTCTGTAACACAGAGTGAATTTTGCACAGTAGTCTCGATTCCTTACTTCAGAAACATCTTCTGAGATCAGAGTATTTGTTTGCTTCTCACTTCTTCTCTTAGCTGGAACCTCTGTTGGGATGATAAATAGGGAGAGTTTGGGCAGCCACCACCCCAAGGAAAGTCCCCCGCAGCAGAGCAGCCATTGATGGTGGGGAAGGCGTGGGCTGTGGAGTTGGGGGCTGGGCAGGTGGGGGAGGAAGCCAGACCCCGGGGAACTTTCATCACTGGAAACAGTGGTTGGGGATGGCGCAGCAGAAGCTTGGATAGTTTACATAGCCATTCTTAACTGATGGAGAAAAAGAGAATTGTTAGGGCAGCATCACTAAATACTATTCAAAGCAGTGTCTCATAGGGCACCTGAAACAGTACACAGACGGTGATTGCTTACAAAGTTCAGAATTTAAAACAAATACGTGTAGGCAACCTTTATGGAGAACCTCCTGGGTACCGACCTGGCTCTGTGTAAGTACTCTGCGACAGTTATATTATTCAAACCGCCCAGAGCTGCCAGCCATTACATCAGTTTTACAGATGAATAAACTGTGTCCAAAGCAGGTGATGAGATGAACCAGCAGAGACTGGATCTGACCTCGGGTCTCCTGACCTCAGGACAGGTCGTCCTAACCACTCAGCTACACCAGTTCCAAAGACGGGAGGATCTAGATGTTCCCACAAAAAAAGGAAACAAATGAGCTAATTTTATTATCCATTGTTAACAAATCCCAAAATTTTGAGGGGGAAAAAAAAAAAGAAAAAGAACAGGGGACTCAGAGACCGAAATTTAGAGCTTTCTGCTCTGGGCTCCAGCATGAGGTGGGCTGAGCCTCCTGGCCTGACTGGGCCACTGTGTGGCCTTAGGGAGCGTCCCGACCCTGAAGAAATACAAGTGACAGCAGGGCCAACGTCCAGGGCACTGACCAAGTGGCACAGTCCCACGTGCTAGATGCTTTACCCTTCACCGAGGCTCTAGGGGGCTCACGCTTTGCTCTTCTTTAAAAGATCTTCAAACACGTCAGCTCGGTGGGCCAGTTGGGAGGATTAAGTGGGATTATCCGTGTCAAACACTCAGTTTAGAGCCCTCCCGCCCCAGAGCATTTTTAAATGTTGTTTATGAAACGTACGTATCTCTTATCCCTTCTCTCTCCGTCAACGGTGATGAGGAAACACAGTGGAAACACACCTTTGGGTGAAGAATGGAAATGTCATGCTGATCCGGAGGTGAGAGAGAGTCCGGGGCTTTTAGTAGATATGCCCGCGATGAGGACAGAGGTCTGGGAGTGGCCGGGGCTGAGGTCCTGCCGGTGTTTGGCATCGTCGAGGGACAAGGTGGAGGAGAGGGGACGGCCAGGACCGCCGGGGTGGGCGGGAGGGGAGGCAATGCTGGGTCCCACCCCTCGGGCACAGCCCAGGCAGGGCACCTGCCAGAGAAAGCGGGACAGAACAGCCACGGTAACCATGAGACGACCTAGGATGGGGACACGGGCTGCTGGGAGCTCTCTGCCTGATGTGCCCGCACGCCCTGGGGAGAAGCACCAAAGCCATTTTCCCGTCTCACAGCATCGACGACACCAGCACATTCAGAAGAAAGGAATAGGCCACGTGCCTCCGAGGCCTGCAGCCCTGTGTGCCATGGCAGCCATGACTCGCTCCTGAGGGCACCGACAATTAAACCCTCCTCTAAAGACCGCTTCCCGAGGACGTATATGAAAATGATTCAGTGTTGATCTTAACTGGATAATATTTCTTTATTTATCCAAAGGGAGGAAAAGGTTTTTAAATATTATGAAGGTTACAGATGAGGTTTTGAAAACAAACAACATGATGTATTTTTGGGAGATTACAAAATAATTTCAGCTTTCAAAATATAAAGTTATAGGCATGAGTCTAAAAGTATAATTTGGCCAGACAAAATTGCTGGGCATTTGCCTATTCTTGACTCATTTTGCAACATAAAACCGACCTCTCTCTCCACTTTGGTGTGGCTGGACTGGTGGCAAGGCTGCCACGTCCCCCTCGCCCTGTGCTGACTTCAGAATGGGGAACACGCCCTCGGTGCTCTCCGGCGGCCCCAGTGGGTGCCAGGAACCCCAGCAGACAGCTCGGAAGGCTCGCAATCTGATGTTCAGTCACATAACCAGTGTCATGGTCCCCCTCTTCCAAATGGCTCTTGGCAATAAACGTTTCCAGGATTCTTCCATCCATAGTCCACACAGAGCAAAACTTAAAGGGAGAATAGTCCCTTGAACCTTATGGCACCCTTACACTGCCGCTGTCCCGACCTCACTCCCAGTCCCAGCCAGCGGGTGACGGCTTGGCCCCTGCTGCCTCCTGCCACCCACTCCGCACCTCTTGGGGGGACCAGCGCCCGCCACGTTCTTCCCTTGATGCTGAACCTACAGCCTAGCCCCTCCAGCCCTGAGCCACCAACCAGGAGCATTTCGAGGCCCCTCAGGCGGGAGGAACCTCAACACGGCCCCGCCCACTGCGGCAGCCTGATTCAGGACGTTAAATTTGGAAAGTATTGTTCCAGGACAGAGTTACCTCTTCTTCTCCGAGCCCCCTCTACATGTGCAGTAGAGATCGTCAAGCACGTGGTGGAGACAGGATACCACGCAAAGTAAAAGTGCGCTTTTCTGGGCCAACGTCCTGGGAAAGGGCTCCAGGGGGTCTTCCTGTGAGCACGGCCCACACCCCTCTCTCCTTTGTTCTTCAGAATTCTTTACTCACTCAGACTATGGAAGACTGATTGCAACCACGTCCTGGCGGATTGAAGACACTGCAAACAGTGCACAGAATCGTGCTCACGTGTCCTTTACTTTCCACGGATGTCAAACTCTCCTCTGGCTAATATAATCATTTTAAAACAAATTAGTCTTCCTGGTTCCCATGTTTTCTTTCTCAGACTTTGATAACTCATCTAAAAATTCTTTTTAATACACTGCTTTAAAATATTCCTCAGATAAGCAGAGTTTCCTCCTGCCCGAGTCGGCCAGCAGCGTCCTGACCGCCCCGCCACGCACACAGCAATTTCCCTGTGGGCTCTCCGTCTCGGTGTGGGCTGGTCCTCTGGACTTGTTTTTTGCTTAAACTTTCAATTTCCCATTTGCCTGTGATACCATATCATTATTTACCACCTCATGATTTCTAGTTTGTTCAAATTTTTGTGGAGGTAGTGAGAGTGACTTAAGGGTGTACTTAGGGACGCCCGGGAACAGTGGCTCCACCCTCAGGCCCTCCCTGGTCCCCGTGGGGCTGGGTGTCCGAGATAAAACCATCCATGATGAAAGAGCATTTTTATCAGCTTTTGAACCAGAGGAGGAAATGCTTGTGTTGTGACTGGAAAGTAATAAAAATGAGCCCTTATTCCCTGTGCTTGGAAAGACAAAGAAGACAGCTGAGAAAGAGAACTGTAAAAGCCATCAGGTTTGCCATGACCTAAAAATAGAGAAACGGTTTCTGGGGACCAAACTGGAGGGCTGGAGGCCCTGCTCCGGGAGGGTACGGCAGGCCAGCTGCTGGCGCTGAGACTGGATTTTATGAGCACCAAGGAAGCCACTTTAGTGGGAGGGACATGAGCCTGACCCCACTGATAAGTGGGCCACACTCGCAGGCTGCTGGCAGGTGCAGCCTGAACCCAGAGGCTGCCTGGCAAGGCCGGCCTGGCCCCCATGGAGTCCACTGGCCTGTTCTGGGTGTGGAGGCCGGACCCTCAGGCTGGGCGTGGCTCCCTGGACGTGGCCCTGTTGGAGCATCTGTCCTACTCGCTGAAGCTGAAGCCTAATTCACACAGACTCAGGGATCCATCTCGACATGCCCAAGAGCATATCCTTTCCTGGCATGTGAAGCTGTTCCTGGGTTTAATGTGGGGCCTGGACTGCTGCCCAGTGAGGAACTCATTTCAGAGGGCCCGGCTCCCCAGTGCTGGGGTGTCCTGTTCCCCGAGCTTGCCTGTGTGCGCATCTCCTGCATCACCAGGCCTGCTGGGCCTTCTCCGCTCTGCTCCATACCGGCTACTTCACATAGCACTTGGTCTTGACCTCACAGATGCTCTGCGCACTTGGCCCTGACTTTCACTAAGTCCCAGGAGCCGAGGTGCCGAGAAGTCGAGTCCTGTCCACGCTGGATCCTCACGGCACCCCGTCAAATGCAGAGACAAAGCCTGGTGACTCCCCTTTGGCCCCAGAGAGGGCCTCCCGGGGGGACTCGAGCTCTGGCCGAATGTGGCGTCTTGGGTGAGTTCCTCGCCTCCTGAGCTCAGTTCATCACTGAACAAGGCAGAGTGACTGTGGGATCCGAGAAAACCTGTGTGAACAGGTTCACGTGAAGCCTGCACGCGTGAGCCCTCAGGAAACACGCTTCACCGCTGTGCTGTCTAGAAAACGCCTCCTGACCTGTGGGTGGATTTCGTCACTATCCCGACATCGTCCCCTTCTCCTCATACCCCCAGGACTCCGCCATCTTGCCCAGGCTCCTGAGCTGTCCAGAGTCAAGCCTGGTTCCGCCAATCACAGCCCCATCACAGCAGACGTTTACTGCTCACGTGGGGAGAGTGTGGACGAGCAGCCGCTTTGGGGGACCCACGGGAGCCCCACAAGTGGAAGGTGGCCTGCAGCTTTATTGTATGAACATATCCTGCACGAGTTAACCTTTAAAAATCTCTTCATGGCCTAGATTCATACAATTTCTGCAGAGCTACAGAGATGGTCGATGTGACCCATGTGACGTGATGTGGAGTGTAGTTACAGCTGGGAGACCCATGAGACGTCAAGCAAATGGTGTCAGAAGTCCAGGTGGGGCGTTTCAGCACACGGCGCTCTTTAGACCACACAAATGGGACCACCGGGGAAGATCAGCGGGTGTGGGTGCGTTTCCAGTAGCCACATCGGCTTGGCTTCACATTGGCTTGGCTTGTACTCTGGTACCCCAGAGTACCCAGTGGGCCTGGTGTGGGGCTCAGTGCTGTCCTGCTGGGCTTTGGCTGAGGAAGCGCCAGGCGAGGTGCTGACAGAGGGCCTCGCTGGGCCTCCCCTCCGCTCCCACCTGCCCTACACGTCCTTTGCCTAGAGCTGTGCTTTGGGACTGGGCGGTGATCGAGAGGTGCACTTGCAGGAGGGAGTGGGTGGGGAAGGCAGGTCTCATATCTCCTCTGGGGGACCCAGGGGCATCAGGACCTGCAGCTCTGCCTCAGGACACAGGGCCTCCAGGTAGGAAAGGGCTTGGGGCCCTGATGACCCAGCTTGAGTTTCCTCTTGTGTCATAGGCCTTGTCTCGGTGCCGGGTTAGTTCCTGGCCTCCAAAAGCACAGCTGCTTCAGTCAATCACTCTAGCAAATCCATGCCCCTTCCTTACTCCACTTTAGAGGATAGACCCTCTTTCATGGGGGAGGGATCAGACCGCAGGGAGGAAGTAGGGCTGTGCTGTCTTTAGCAGCCAGGCGACCTGCCAGGCCCCCAAGAGGCCAACTGGAGGCATCATCTGTGGTGGATGGCACCTCGTTCAGGTGCACGGGGTCGCTTCACAGTGTCTACGTGCACATGTGACTCAAGGCCTGTCCTGTCCCACTGCCTTCCTAAAGCTTCCTGACTACGCTGCTTCCTGCTGAGGCTGCCTCCTGTGCGTGCTCCTGAAGTTATTTCAGGTGCATAGAGAGATGACAGATGATAGATGATAGGGAGATAGACAGATAGATGATAGGGAGATGGGAGATAGAGAGATGATAGGGAGATAGATAGATAATAGATAGATAGATGATAGATAGACGATAGATAGATGATAGGGAGATAGATAGATAATAGATAGATAGATGATAGATAGACGATAGATAGATAATAGATAGATGATAGGTAGATAGATAGATGAGAGATAGATAGATGACTGATAGATGATATAAATAGATAATAGATAGATAGATGATAGATAGACGATAGATAGATAATAGATAGATGATAGGGAGATAGATAGATGATAGGGAGATAGATAGATAATAGATAGATAGATGATAGATAGACGATAGATAGATAATAGATAGATGATAGGTAGATAGATAGATGAGAGATAGATAGATGACTGATAGATGATATAAATAGATAATAGATAGATAGGTGATAGATAGATGATAGGTAGATAGATAGATAATAGATAGATGATAGATAGACGATAGACAGATAGATAGATAGATAGATGAGAGATAGATGACTGATAGATGATAAATAAATAGATAATTGATAGATAGGTGATAGACAGATAGATAGATGATAGGTGGATAGATAGTTGATAGATGATAAATAGATGGATAGATAATGATTTTCCCTCCCCTCTTCAGCCAGACTGGGATAACAAGGAACATGACTTTTGTTTTCATTTCCACACATAGTTTCAGTACTTAATTTCAGGAAATAGTGATGAGTAGAGGCATTTTTATTTTCTAGTTGATAACACCTCAAATTTTTTAAATGAAACGCTTGATTTCGGGAGATTCCTTGTAGGAACTGGCTCATGATCTGCCCTCTGCAGGCTGAGACCCAGGGCAGCTGGTGGCGTCATGCAGTCCAGGGTGGAGGCCTGAGGACCAGGAAAGCTGAGGTCTGAGGCGGGAGACCCCCCACTTCCAGGGGAGAGAGGAATTCGCCCTTCTTTCCCCTTTTTGTCCTGTTGGGGCCTCATCACATTGGACAAGGCCCACCCACACTGGGCAGTGCCATCTGCTTACTGAGTCCACAGATTTGAAGGCTCATCTCATGCACAAACACGCTCCCAGACACACCCAGAATCCTGTCTGACCAGCCCTCAGGGAGTCCCTGAGCCCAGTCAAGTGGGCGTAAAACGGTCTCCACAAGTCCTTTGTAGGGGGCAGTTGACTGCTGTCCACAGGTGCCACTAACACAGAGGGCCCAGGTCACCTGTGCTGGAGGAGTCCTTACCCTTTAAATGGTTTCAAAAGTGAGGTCCAGGACCACCTTCCAGGTGAAGGAGGGCCCACTGTGACCAAGGCACGTGGATCAGAGCAACGCTAATGCCATCCCAACAACGGCCTCCATGTGTTAACGTTTTTCAAGTTTTAAAGTTGAGGTCAAAGAAGTGAAGCACAAGGAATATACAGGGCTTTTGTTTTCTGTTTTTTAAGAAAAAGGTTTATGTCTGAAGACACTAGTAAAATGATATGCTCTCTTCAACCCCCTAAACTGTAAATAAGCAAGGAGAACTGGCATTGCTTTAGTTTATTTTCCATGAACTTTGGGTACAATCACACGCTGAAAAACACTCCGGGGCCTCAATCTGTATCTTTGAAGTACTGAGCTAAGAAAGCATGAGAACCTGAAAGGACCCAATGGAATCAACCAATAAAGGGGCTTTGGCAGGAAAAAATGAGCCCAAAGTGGAGAAGGTTGGATGTAATACCCACTCCTCTGGGCTGACCCTGTGAGCCACAGATCCAGGTCAGGACACAGGGACACCGACAGGAGGGCATCAGCCTTAACCTGGCCGCCCTGGATGTTTCCACGAATCGACCGGAGGAGAGTTTAGTCCCTATTAACTGACAAACAATTCAAGAAATGAACATTTGACGAGTTATCTCTAGTTCTGTAAGAGAGCACATTTTTTAGAAAACTGCTATGTTAACACATTTACATTGATAACACGTAAGTGATCTTTTAAATCATAGCTGCTTGTGTTCATATAACATTGAAAAGAAAAAAATCATTTCGAATGCCTATTTCTAAAATCTAAGCATGCTTCATTTTCATTAATAGGGAGGTTTCCTAAGCAAGGGATCAATTTTTATTATTTTTAAAGGTAGGCAAAGATTGAAGCTGAGATTCTCTCATAAGCTAAACCCCACAATAGGAGATTAAAAGACAGACCCATCCTTCTGCTGGACGCCCACCTGCAAGTCCAGAGGCAGCCCCAGCTCCAGGCTACCCGCAGCCTCTCGGGAGGGTCTGTCTGTCCTGATGCAGCTGAAGACCACATCTTTTCCTTAGTAACCACTCGATTTTCTCTGTTAATATTTATTGTCTTACTGGGAGGGGTACACGGCATGGAGCCGGTCAAAGAATCAGTGCTTTTCACGTACTATTATTTTTTTAATTAATTAATTTATTTTTGGTGTTGGGTCTTTGTTTCTGTGCGAGGGCTTTCTCTAGTTGCGGCGAGCAGGGGCCACTCTTCATCGCGGTGCACGGGCTTCTCACTATTGCGGCCTCTCTCGTTGTGGAGCACAGGCTCCAGACGCGCAGGCTCAGTAGTTGTGGCTCACGGGCCTAGTTGCTCCGCAGCATGTGGGATCCTCCCGGACCGGGGCTCGAACCCGTGTCCCCTGCATCGGCAGGCAGACTCTCAATCACTGCGCCACCAGGGAAGCCCAGTGCTTTTCACTTATTTTTAAAGATGGATATGAGAAACGAAGATAAGGTTTTACACGTGCAATGCTAACCCTTTTTTCAAACAACCTGAACCTTAAGGAGTCACTTTTTTTAATGAAAAAGCAACCTTAAGCCACAAATCTCATGCGTTTTTGAGCAAGTGTTCTTTTAAACTCCATAACTGGGAAATACAGCAGTTTCTTTTCTGCTGAGTAATTTTCAAAAAGCATTAGTAGAAGGTGCACTGAAAATGCCCCTTAAGTAAAAGAATAAAGGTGCTGTCGTTTTTCACAGCTCCTCTCGTCCTCGTCTCCATTCATCCCATCTGGACTGGAATTGTGCACTTTACCCTCCGCCTCATAGCCCCCCATCCCTACCCGCCCTGTGCGGGTCTTAGAGTCATGGGCAGGACTGGCCTCTGCTGGCGCCGTGGTAGCATCTGCCCACGTGCCCCCCGACGTGGATGGGGAGGGTGACCGGTCACCTCTCAGCACAGGATCGGGCCCACGGTGACTGCAGCCGGGACACAGGCCCGGGAGGCTCAGGGCTCTGGCAGGTGGCCCGTGTCCAGCGATGCTCACCACTGGGTGGCCGTCCTGTGGGTGGGAAGTGTTGCAGGCACCACGGCCACTCTTGGTTACCGCATGCTTCCAGCTTCTCGGTGACTCCTGTCAGCACGTGGCCAAAGCCCCCAGGGTGGACGTGCTGAGGACCAGAGCCCTGCGGGTCGGCGTGTGTACGGACTCAGCAGGACAGTAAGCGGGGCGCACTTAGGGCAGCACCCGGCAGACAGTGGTCACTTAGTGAGTGGCGGGGGACCGCAGTCACTCCTCACCAATGACAAACCTCTGGGCCCACTTCTGTTGAGTGTGTGCTTTGTTCTAGGTGCTCAGAATTTATCAGTTAAAAAAATAGGGCTTCCCTGGTGGCACAGTGGTTGAGAATCTGCCTGCTAATGCAGGGGACACAGGTTTGAGCCCTGGTCCGGGAGGATCCCACATGCCACAGAGCTGCTAAGCCCGTGAGCCACAACTACTGAGCCTGCGCGTCTGGAGCCTGTGCTCTGCAACGGAAGAGGCCGCGATAGTGAGAGGCCCGCACACCGCAATGAAGAGTGGCCCCTGCTCGCCACAACTAGAGAAAGCCCTCACACAGAAATGAAGACCCAACACAGCAAAAATAAATAAATTAATTAATAAACTCCTACCCCCAACATCTTAAAAACAATTTAAAAAACTTAAAAAATTAAAAAAAAATATCCTTGGGCAGCCTACATTCTACAAGCAGAAACAGCCAATAAAGAGGGACCTAAGTAAGCCAATTGCACAGTATGTTAGAGGCGAGCATGCTCTGGGGACACCCTCCCATGGGGAGGGCGAGAGAGAGTTCATGGAGGTGCTGGGAGAGGTCCCGGTGGATGTCTGGGGGAGGGGAGCTGGGATGGAGGAGACAGGCCTGATCACACAGAGTGTAGGTGCTGCTGGTAGGTCAACAAAGGCTAAGACAGAAAGCGGCCACTGATTAGCGTGGCTGGGCACTGGGGCCAGGAGCGGGGCGAGTTCAGTGGGTGGTGAGGATGGAGGTCTGGGCGGGGAGGGGAGGCCCTGGGGAACGAGAGTGCAGAGCCCATCAAGGAGCTCAGCTACAAAGGGAGCTGGCAGGAGAGTGTGGCCCAAAGAAGGGCTCTGCTAGGCTTGTTTTGATTGTGTTTAACTGGGGCAGACACCAGCGTGTGCTCTTGCTGACGGAAAAATCCCGTAAGAAAACAATGATGCTGGAAGAACAAGCAGAGCTCTGCTGGAGGAAAGCTATCGAGTGGGCGGGATGGAGGGCGTCCAGGACATCTGCTCAGGAGAGAGACAAGGACAGGTCCTCAGAGTTCCCAGGCACCGATGCTGGGGGTGAGCGGGAAGGACGGCAGGAGCCCGTGGGGACTTGCTTCTGAGAACCAGAGAATGTTCCAGGGAGCTGAGCGTGGGGATGAGGACAGAGGAGGTGGAGGCTGAGGAGAAGGGGGGCAGGCGGTGGTGACCGAGGCCCTGGGGGTGAGAGGACCAGGCCAGGAGAGCAGGCTGAGGGGCCCTGAGGTCCCTGCATCGTCCTGGGAACTCCTCCACCAGAGAGCGTCTGCTGCATAATTGCAGACACAGAGTTGGAAGAGCGTGTGATCTGATCAGAGTCCTGTCCACAAAGCAGGGAGTTCCCCAAATGCTGGGATGTCAAGAAAGGAGGAGTTTTATGGAATCTAAACGGAGTGAGGGAGGGAAGCTGGACATAGAGAGATAAGGGACTGACCCTCAAAAGGTGAAAGGTCAAAGGATTAGAGCTCTCAGTGAGACCAAAGGATGGTTGGCGTCCCTTGCCAGAGGGAAGGAGCTGGAAGGACAGAGCAGACGGTCAGTGTGTGGGGCCCAGAGACTGCAGCTCTGAGGGGCTGTAGTGACCTTGCAAGGGAGTGCAGAGGTGGCCGGGGGACCAGACGCTGGGTTCAAGGAACCGACGGCCAGGCTGTTAGGAAAATGGTGTACGTGGATTGTGAAGCCGCTGAAACGTATGTGAGTCAATGTTGGATGGTCACGTGGGTTGTTGCTATTTCTAGTTTGTTTCAGCAGGAATGAAACTCCTCTTCCCTCCCAGTGAGTCTTACAGGGTCTCAGTGTGGAAGATGGACTGGTCCCAAAGATCAACCCCTGTTATAGCTGGATTGTGTCTCCCTGAAATTCACAGGTTCAAGCTCTAAGCCCCGTGACTCTATTTGGATATAAGGCCTTTAAGGAGGTGAAGTTAAATGAGGTCATAAGGGTGGGGCCCTGATCCAGTAGGACCGGTGTCCTTACATGAAGAGCAAGAGAAACCAGAGCTCTCTCTCTTTTCATATATGCACAGAAGAAAGGCCATGGGAGGGCCATCCACAAGCCAGGAAGAAAGTCCTCCCCCAAACCAACCTGCTGGCCCTTTGATCTTGGATGTCCAGCCTCCAGGATGCCTGTTGTTTAAGCCCCGGGTCTGCGAGGTTTGTTAAGGTGGCCTCTCTTATCATCGATTTCAGGGCCACAGCCTGGATTCTCCATTCAGTTTGGGTGATTGATTACTCTGAGCCTATAGCTCAGACTACAATGTTCAGATGGCCTTGGGTTTGGAAGAGGGAAATCCGCAGATTTCTCCCTCAAACAATCAATCACACTCAGCTCCCTGGACCCTACGGTGTGAGGCATCCTATACCTTCTGCAGCCGATGACACAGGAAGAGCTGTGATCCCCTGCCGCCCAGAGCTGGCACAAGGCAGCACCACCCACTCTAGCTCCGTATGGACCAGGGCTGGATCTGCAACCCGGTCCTCCCTTTCCCAGCCTGTGACTTTGGGGAATATTACCTCTCTCTCAGTCTTAGGATCTGGGAAATAGAAGTGCCTGCCTCATTATGGGCAATGGATGAGATTGTGGGCATGACTTCTTGTCACATCCAGGGTCTCGAGCATTGCAAACCCTTGTCCAGTTGGGAAACAGGTTTAGCCGGGGTGTCAAGGACACCAAAATGCAGATTCCCAGGCAAAGCAAACGGTTAGTTCTTTTTCTTCACGTCATTCTCCCCAGAAAGACAGCTGGTCCCGAGCGGGTGGGCAGCTCTGCTTTAGCGGGTCCTCAGGGTGCCAGGGTGCTCATTGCTCGGACACCCTCCTGCGTGTCGTCCTCAAAGCTGCTCATCAGCCAGGTGTCTGAATCCTGGTTCCTGGAGGAAGAGTCGGACTGAACCTGGAAGCAGAGGGCAAGCGTGTCCCTGTGAAGCGTGTGGACGCCGCACACGCTTCTGCTCCAATCTCCCTCTGGAAGAGACCAGTCAATGGTCCCACGCAGCTTCCAGGGGGGCTGTGAAGGGGGTAGGTGTGGTCCCATCTCTGCCAAATTCTGGCAGAGGAGCAGAGGGCAAGAGTCCCTTCACAACAAGGAAGGGGGGATACTCTGGAGCAATCTTCAGCGACGGTCACATGCTCTCCTCATGAGATGATTCACTCGGATACTTCCAAAAACACAAGCGTATTTTCCACAAAACCTTTCTTTCCTTGGAGAATGACTCAGACACGCTCTCCTGGGGAGACAGCGCTGTGGGTGGTGGTCTGTTCCTGCTGTGATTTTACAAATATCTGCTGGCAGATCGCTCCTCTGGGATACGCAGTAGCGGGAAGAGTGCTGAAGGAAAGGGCAAGACGAGGGCCCAGGGCCTCATCTCCTGGCTACACTACGGATTCTGGGAGATGCACAGACTTCGGGGAAAGCTGATCAGTACTGCTGGAAATTTTTTTCAAAAAATAAATTAGGGCTTCCCTGGTGGCGCAGTGGTTGGGAGTCCGCCTGCAGATGCAGGGGACACGGGTTCGTGCCCCGGTCCGGGAAGGTCCCACGTGCCGCGGAGTGGCTGGGCCCGCACGCCATGGCCCGTGAGTCTGCCCGTCCGGAGCCTGTGCTCCGCAACGGGAGAGGCCACAACAGTGAGAGGCCTGCGTACCGCAAAAAATAAATAAATAAATAAATAAATAAATAAAAAATAAATTAATGTTGATTGCTGAACAACTTCCAAACTTTGGTTTCACAATTCAGCTCAGAGTTTCCAGAACCCATGATTAGAATTTGGCGTATTTCTCTCTTTGAGAACTTGCATGGGTCACGTATTCCTTACAGCATACAGAAGGGGGACGAGTCTCCTCCCACTGCCTTTCCCAAGCTGACTGATTACTGGGGCTTTAACAGTGTCAGTGAGTCTGGGGGGACCTAGAACACTCTGTACCTACTGACTCCCGGGCTTTGTTCAGCTACAGTCTGCAAACTCCTACAAGCCCATAGAGAATGAAGAATCCCCAGCATCTTCCCTGGCTTATTAATAAAAATCCTAGCCACTTGTCATGTGAGCATGGCTTTGCTGAATAATCTGTCATCCGTGGAGGCTCCACAAGGAAAGTTCCAGGCTGCCCTTACGAAAGGGTCAGCAGAGTCATCACTTTGGGTTACCACTGGGTTTGGAATGCTACAAACCAACTTTCTCTTTTAGAATGTGATATTTTTAAAATTTATTTATTTATTTTTGGCTGTGTTGGGTCTTCGTTGCTGCACGTGGTCTTTCTCTAGTTGTGGTGCGTGAGCTTCTCACGGTGGTGGCTCCTCTTGTTGCGGAGCACGGGCTTTAGGCGCCCGGGCTTCAGTAGTTGCAGCACGCAGGCTCAATAGTTGTGGCACGCAGGCTCAATAGTTGTGGCACACAGGCTTAGTTGCTCCGCGGCATGCGGGATCTTCCCAGGCCAGGGCTCGAACACATGTCCCCTGCATTGACAGGTGGATTCTTAACCACTGTGCCATCAGGGAAGTCCCTTAGATTGTGATTTTAAGAGTCCACCATCTGTGTTTGAGTTTATGTAGCTGCACGCCGTTAAAGCTGATGGCTGTGTTTCTCTCCTTTCTTCTTGGAGGTCCAGAGAGGGTCCGCTGGGAGCAGGGCTGTTTGAACCCATGGCTCAGTGGACGCCTGCCCTCTGCTCTCCGGCGGCTGCCACGTTGCTGGAACTCTTGGCAGGAGGAGGTTGAAACCCCCAACTTCTGGTGCTGGTCCCAGAGAGGCAGGAAGTCTTTTTTATTTTCTTAACAGACAAAAATTCTTTAACTCCAGAATGATTTCCAGGAATTACACTATGAGAACTTAATATGTGAGACATTTTTTTCTTTTTAAAAAAACAAAATAAAAGCAGAAGAAACCAGACTGAACACACCACACGTGGCCACGTTCCACTTTGTAACAAAAAGTGAATGTTTCCCGTTGTCTCAGAGGGATCGTCAGGGGAGTAGCTGTTCCTCCCGGGAGACCCTAGGGGCCAGTGGGCCGGAGGCTGCGGTCTCTCATCCTGCTTCCTTCCCTGCGGTCCTGAGCATTCTCACGACCCACGTGGAGTCCCTTCCCCTTGCTCGGTAAAATCAGGGAAAGGCTCAGAAAGGCCTCCAGACTCTGGGGCGAGGCTCCAGTGATGGTTGGATGGGGAGTAGACTGGGCCTGGCAGGCGTCTCCACAGGAGGAGACTGAGAAGGAGGCGGGACCTTGGTGCCCACAAGAAATCTGATCAGCCCTGTGCACACTGGTGGTGGCACCGAGGGCATGGTGGGCAGCTCCCTCTGTCCGTTTGGGCATCGTGCCTGGCAGGGTGGTTCCACCCAGCGTCCCTTGCAAGCTGCAGCCAGGGTGCTGGCAGAGGCCGCAGTCAGACCTGGTTGGACTGGAGGCCTGGGCTCCACGTGCATACGCAGTGGTGAGAAGCCCTCAGCTCCTGGCCTTGTGGCCTCTCACAGAACTGCCTTGCGGCATGGCGGCCACTTCCCAGCAAGTCATCCAAGAGCCAGACTGACTGAGACCCAAGCCCGGGCCTCAGGGGCGACTGCCATCTGTGCTTCTGTCTGCTGGTCATACAGACCCAGCCAGGAATGGGGGGGAAGGGCAAGAATGTGGGGGCCAGCACCTTTGCAGGGCCCTTGGGGACTGACTGTCACCCTGGGCCACCCTTTCCTGCGCCAGTGATGGGCCAGGAGCCTCTGGGGTGTGACGTGAGCTGTGGGGAGTGTGTGTTCACATCATCGTGGGAATCTGCTGTGGAGACCGAAGACTGAGCCGTAGACAGTGGGTCGTTCCCGACAGCAGACAGACGTGATGCTACTCCCCTCATTGTAAAGCAAAGCCAAATAAGCCCAGGTACACTCGGCCACTTTCCCTGTCTCCTGGGTCACTGTTGCTTTACTCTCCTTCCAGCAAATCCCTGGGGATGGTCGCCTGTGCTGAGGTCCCCAGATTCTCTCCCTGGCACCCCTACTGGATTGAGACCCTTCCTGGCAAGGTCGCCACACACCATTAACCTGCCTGTTCCTCTCCATCCCCACCCATGTGGCTCCTTAGCAGACCTGGCCTGAGGGGTCACCTCTTCGGCACATCACCATCTGCACCCCCTGACTGGCACTCGCCCCAGGCATGCGTCTTTCTCCATCACCTGTGTGTGTCCTTCTTCCCTGACCTCTTAGTACAGAGGCCACCTAAGACTTGCTTCTCAGCCATGCCTCTTCTCCGCCCATGTGGCTTTAAACACCTTCCTCATGTCACTGACTCTGGGATATAAATCTCAGGTTAAGACCCCTCCACTAACCCTGAACTCACGTGCCATCTGTCTGCCGACTCCTTGTGCACGGACAACTAACAGACCCTAGCAATTTCACACGTTCTCCTCAGATCCTGCTTCACCCACGGCCCCCATCTCTGGGGATGACAGACCCATCCTTCTGTTGTGGACACCTTGACATGTCCCGCGAGGCTTCATGCCACCTCTCACGTCCAGTCCATGATCCAGACGCAACATCATCTCACTGTTCCTTCCTGACCGCCCTGGCCTGTCCACTGCCATCGCCCTCCTGGACGCTTCAGGAACTTGTTTCCATCCTCCTTCTGGACAGAGCGGTAAAACCCAGGCCCTCGCTTGCTTCTCTGCCTGATCTTCCCTTGCTCTACTCTTCTGTTGGAGCAGGAAGGCCCTACAAAGGCTCACGAGGGCCTCACCTTCCCTGTCTGCTCTGATGCAACCGCCCTGGCTTCCTGACTCTTCCCCAGACAGTCAGAGACGCTCTTGACTTAGGACCTCTGCGCTGTACCCCCTGCTCCTGGAATCCTCTCACCTAAGACAAATGCACGGCCAATTTCCTCACTCCTCCAAGTTCTGTGCACATGTCACTCTTCACCAGACCTCATGTTTTAAGCTTCCATCTGCCCTCCTCCACCCCCGCCGTCCTGCCCACCCCTCATTGGTGTCACTTTAATCACCCTCTGACACGCTTCACCGTTCACTGTTCACTGTGTCTGAGTTTTATCATCTCTCCCTTCCTCCTCCTTCAGGGTACAAGTTTCCATGAGGAAGGGTGTGTTTGTTTCTCTTTCTTCCCTCCTTGCTGTACCCCCCAGATCTATATTAGAGTCTGGCATACAGCAGGTCCTCAATTAATATTTGGTAAGTGAATTAATTCAGGTAAAGAGAAATATGATGCTTTAAGAAGCACCCTAATAGAGGCCTAAATGAGCTCATTTTACCAGTAAATGCCTGTTAGAGGAAGATTTAGATACTAAGATGCTTTAAAAAGGTTTCACTGGATTCTCCGGACTTTTAACTTCCTGTGACATCAACCTAGCAGAATGGACCAGCACACTCAGGATGAGTGGCCGACACACAGATTCACACTTTTGCTTTCACTTTGTAAGCATTTGACGTTAACATCTTTTTTGTTAAAAACACGTTTCCAAGAGAAGCTGGCAGAACACTAAAAGCCCACCAACATCCACAACACACCGACCGCTCATTTGGGAGTCTGGAGGGGATGGAGTTCTGCATTAATCATGTTTCATCAGCAAACTCCAACCACCAGAGGGTGTCCCTGTAACCCCCCACCAGGCAGAGGAGCCTCGCGTCCAGAGTGGGTAATGCTGTACTCAAAAGGGCACGTTATCCCCAACAGGCATCAGGGTCACTGTGGCCACTCGGGCCATTAACCAGAGAGGAGGGTTAGGTGCTGTGTGTGATACCTAGGCCTCCCCATGTATGGAAAGCAGGGTAAACTGAGACGTTTCAGTAAAAGTGTAGTCTCTGATCATTGTGGTGCAACATCCAGTTGTAGATTTCAGTGGATTCTTTGGTTTCCACAAAGATGTAAATTCTGGTAAACCACATGTTTGAAGATGATGTTTCTCGTTACGTAGAAGAAAAGGCATTTATGGTTCTGACTTGTACAGCAATGCACAGAACACTGGTGAGCTCTCCACTCAGCTGGTGACGTCTCGCATTGCAATTGGACTTAGTGAGACGTCCGAGTTTATTCACAAATTCACTCTGAAAATAATGTTAGATTTTTATAAACTAAAACAATGTGTTTGTTTTCTGGCCCAAATTAAAATCCTCATTTCTATCTCAGTGCCAATGTGAGATTTATTCTTAAATTAAAGAAAATGATTTTTCATAATTAGATTGTCTGAGGCCCAATATTCATATGCCAACTCATAACAAATGGGTCAGATCTGAATCATCCTCAAATGTGCTAACACTTTCATTAAAATGCACAGAAATAGTTCAAGGTGTTGAAAAAAAATATCAGAGAAACAGAACAATGAATTGATTTCCTGCTAATAAACTTATGTCTAAATAATCATCTTTACAACACTTTCTATTTGCAAAAATAACAACTAACACTAATTAAAAGCCTAATGTCCAACTAGGAGGACACCGGTAACAGTAAGAGTAAATCTAGTAATTTTTTAGGTTTTCATCTGAGATTCACGTGAGGATATTTCATGGGCTATTTACCTAAAGTCAAACTAAAAAATTGACCAGTCACCAAAAGAAGTGAAAAGGGGGATTTCTGTTTCCATACTTTCATGTACTTCAGTAGTGAATTTATGGAGAGCAACCGAGACATCTAGAACTATGGAGATATTGGTCCCAGAGCTTTAAATCATTTCAATCCTTGCTAGGCTAAAGGTGATTTGTCACTATAAATTGGCTGCCAGAAGAAAATAAGTGCCTCTGGAGAATGATAACATTCTCCAAAGCTTCTATAATTTTTCACAAACTATAATCAACATTTAAACAAATTTACCAGGTATAGTAGAAAAAGAATTCAAATAGAAAAGAAGATTTTTTTAAAAGCAGGGAATATAAACAAATCCACTGTTAATTTAAATAAGAAAGTTATAAAAAATAAAGAACTTAAATAAACATAATTAATGTGTACAGGAAAACAGGTGATATTTTGAAGAACTACATGGAGAACTAAAATCCATAAATTAATATTATAGAATGAAAAATATAATAACTAAAACTAAGAACTCAATAGATGGATGTAACAGCAATGAGACAGGGTTGAAGAGAGGATTTTTTAACTGGAAGATAGGACACAGAAAATATCAAGAAACAGAGACATCCCCCAAAGTGGAAAATATACAAAAAGAGCCTAGGAGAAATAAAGAAAAGTCTAAAATGCATTAACTAGAGACCCAAGAGGGGAAGGGAAAGAAAATGTGACAAAAAATATTTAAAGAGCTAGTAGTCAAGTATTTCCTCAAAGTGATAAAATCCATCATTCCACAGATTCAAGAATTGCAAATATCAAGGAGGAGAGATAGAAAGAAGTCACACCTAGTTACATTACTATAAAGCTTTTGAAAGCTAAGGACAAAGAAAAAAAACACATTCCTGGAGGACAACTAAAAGACACATCACCCTTAATGAGCAGCAATAAGACTGATAACTCTCTCTCTCTCTCTCACACACACACACACACACACACACAAACACACACACACGCATGCTAGAAGACAGTGGAACACAATAATTAAAATGATGAAAGAAAACAATTGACAGTGAAAGTATTCTTCAAAAATGAAGGTAAAAATAATAATTTTTAGACAAACAAATACTTAGAGAATTTGACAGCAGCAAACCTTCACTAAAGGATTATTTTAGGAAGATCTGCAGGCAGAAGGCAAATGGCCCCACAGAAATGCAAGATACTAAGAAGAGCACACACACACAAATAAATACAGGGTTCTATTTAACAATAATAATACAGTCCAGGTCTACAGAACACCTACATCTAACCTTATACTTAATGGTGAGAAACTCATATCTTTCCCATTAAGATCAGACACAAGGCAAGAATATACCCTATTACCATTCTTTTTTTATATTAAACTAGAAGCTCTAGCTAAATCAATAGAAAAGAAAAGAAAAGAAGAGAAGAGAAAGGAAAAGAAAAGAAAAGAAAAGAAAAGGTATATAGACTGGGAAGAAAAAATAAAACTGCCTTTTTTCACAGATGACATGAGCTTCTATGTAGAAAATCCAAAAGAACAACAACAGCAATCAAAATCCTGGGATTAATAAATGATTACAGTGAGTTTGCAGGACACAGGGTTAATATAAAAAAGCCAGTTGCTTTCATATGTACCGGCAATGAATAAGTAGAATTTGACATTTAAAACATAATACTATTTATATTAGCACTCCCCCCAAGTGGAATGCTTAGGTATATATCTAGCAAATTATGGACAAGATTTATATAAGGAAAACTACAGAATTTAGATGAATGAAATCAAAGAACTAAATAAATGGAGAGAGAGTTCAAGTTCATGGAAATAAAGCTCAATATTGTCAACACATTGTTTTTTTCCAACTTGATCTATAGATTCAATGTAATAACAATTATATGGACTTCAAAACGTGTAGCTCTGAAAGCCAACAGGCTGTATCCACAAGACCCACCAGACAATAGCAAACAAAGAATCATTTGTTAATGGGCACAGAGGCCCTCACCATGGTTATCCCCCTAGGACTCAGCACAGAAGGAATAGGCAGAATCCCCCATCTCCTTCTCTTTCCCTGAAAGAGGTCCATCTGCAAACTTTCAAAGCTGCTGCCTGAGGGACAGGCTTCTAATTTAGCATACATCTAGGGGCTGGCTGCAATTCTCCCCAGAGACAGGGGAAACCAGTAGACACCTTACTCACCTTCTCCCTGTACCCCCTTCCAAGTCACCAGTAACTCCCTAGAAGGAATTTGTACACACATCTCTGCCCCAGGTTTTGTGCTATGGTCTGATGGACAGGATGCCTGGCTCTGACAGCCAATGGGGATTCCATTCATGAGTCCCACAGGCCTGTTGCAAACAAAGAAGTGGTTTGCCATGGGAGCAGGGGCGCCTCCCTCCTATCCCCCACCCCACTCCCACAAACACAGCTATACATCAAAACCCAGTGCAGAGGAAGTAGGCAAAAACTCCCACTTCCTGCCTTCTCTTTGGAAGGGGCATGACTGCATACTTTCCCAGCTAATGAGGACTGAGGGTCTGGCCTCTCCAGTCAGCCTGCATCTAGGTGCTGACTGTGACCCTCCCTTTTGGGCACTGGCAGATCTACTGGGAACCACTAAGAACAAAGAAGGTGGCCTGGAAAGTCACAGAGGTTTGAGAAACAGCCAGGAGCTCAGGCCAGGATGAAAGTCAAAGTTAATTACCTACATTATACCATTCTGCCAAGACTGGGAGAGATGGCTATTTTATTTAATGAGCAGATCAAGATAAGTGAATAAACAGAAGAATGTGTTCCAAATGAAAGAACAAGATAAATCTCCAGAAACAAACAATAAAATGGAGATAAGTCAATACCTGACAGAGTTCAGAATGATGGTCATAAAGATGCCCACTGTGGTCAGGAGCACAATGCATGAACAATGTGAGGATCTCAACAAAGAGATAGAACATATTAACAAGTACCAAACAGAAGTCACAGAGCTGAAGAATAGAATAACTGAACTCAAAAATTCAATAGAGAGGTTCATAAAGGAATAGATGAAACAGAAGAAAGGATCAGCAAACTTAAAGACAGCATAGTGGAACTCATCCAATCAAAGGGGCAAAAAGAAAAAGGAATAGAAACAAGAGAAGGTGGCTTAAGAGACTTATGGGACAATTTCAAGTCGACCAATATATGCATTTTAGAGGTCCCAGAAGGAGATGAGAGAGAAAAGGGGCATAAGGTTGTTAAAAGAAATAATGGCTAACGACTTCCTTAACCTAGGGATAGAGAACGACATTCAGATCCAGGAAGCCCAAAGATATCAAATAAGATAAATCCAAAGAGACCCAGACTGAGATACATTATAATTAAATTGTCAGAAGTTAAAGACAGGGAGAGAATCTTAAAGGCAGCAAGAAAAAGTGAACTGTTACATACAAGAGAATCCCCATAAGAATATGACAAATTTTTTTAGCAAAAACTCTTCAGACCAGAAGGGAGTGGGATGATATATTTAAAGTGTTAAAAGAAAAAAAAAACAAACCTGCCACCAAGAATAGACTGCCTGGCAAAGTTGCCCTTCAGAATTGAAAGAGAGATCAGGAGTTTTCCAGACAAAGGCTAAAGGGGTTTATCGCCACTAGACTAGCCTTATAAGAAATGTTAAAGGGACTTCTTCAAGCTGAAACAAAAGGATGCTGTTTGGTTAACAGAAAAGATATGAAAATATAAATCTCACTGGTGAAGTTTAAAAATCCTAGAAGAAAATATGGAGCTTAAGCTCCTTATGGTATTAATATTTTGGATTTGACACTAAAAGCAAAGGCAACAAAAGAAAAATAAACAAGTGAGACTACATGAAACTAAAATGCTTCTACTCAGCAAAGGAAACCATCAACAAAATGCAAAGGCAAAGTATGAAATGGCAGAAAGTATTTGCAAACTACATGTTTGATAAGAGGTTAAAATCCCAAATATGTGACATACTTTAAGAGTCAACCCTCAGCTCTTTCTCTTCAAACCCTCTGTACCTCTCTCCAGGCAACCTTATCTAAGCTTTATTTTCATTCCCAACCTCACTGACTCCCTATGTGTACATACATGTGACCTCTAAAAGGGCAGCTCTCCCCAGATGTCTAAAAGCAAATTCAGTGTGTCCAAAATTAAATCAGGACTTTCTCTACCCAAACTCATCCTTCTCTGTGATGGGCACCACCATCCATCGTGTTACCCAAACAAGAAATCCGATGCTTGTGCTTGTGTCTTCCTCTATCACTACTCTATACCCACTCAGCCACCAATTTTGGTTTTCCTTCTAAAGATCTCTTGTTTCAGTGCCCCACCTCCCCCCACCCCACCCCATCTCCACTGTCCTGTGCTTGGAGACTAGCAGCTTCCTGTATGGTCTCCACATGTCTAATTTGCCTCCTATTAATTCATAATTTGCACCACATTCAAAATGCATGCAGGTCTGACCCGTCTCCTCGTCCTAATGCAAGTCAGTGGTTCACATCGAACAATGTGCCCAGCATCCATCTCCACTGAGGGGCCCCCACCTGCCCCTCAGACATAAGCCAGCACCACCACCCATCCTGACTGTAGGTCAATTCCTTAAAAGGGTCATGCCTACTCCAGCCATAGGGCCTTTGCACATGCTGTTTCTTCCGCCTAGAACACTCTTCCTACTCTTCTCCACTCAATTAACTGCTTCTCATCCTTCACATCTGAACCCAAACATCACTTCTCCACGTGCTATTTCTCTAACCTCCAAACTGGGCCCAGATCCTGATTCTGCATCTCTTTCTGAGGAGTGATGACGTTATTGGATTAATGGTTCCCCGTCTCTCCCACCCCTATCTCTCTTTCTGTTCTTCTGTCTCTGTCTCTCTCATCAAATTCTCCACTCAGGCAGGGATTATATCTGTACCTGATCACAAATGGATTCCAAACATAGTATTACACTTGGCCTATAGTACACACTGTGTACATTCTTGTTAAATAAATAAATAGAGGATGCTCCATATTTTCTAGGGTTAGGCAGAGGCTTTCTACCCAAAGTTCCCTCCACGGTCCACACTCACTTGTCTCAGTCCTGCATCTTTACTGTACCTCCCATGGGCCTTCACTCAGCCCTGATCCCATCTTAACACCTTTTTAAGCCGGAAAAGCTATGAAAGGTTGGCCAAGGTGCACTCCAGTGCCATGGGCTGCTTTAGGGCTGGTTCCCATCCATTGCTTTAGAAGCTGCTCTGCCTGAGTCCTGAATAAGGCTGCTCCTCAACTCGGCTTTCACCTTCTCCCTCCTCCTGTGGTCCTGCTGGCACTCACCCTCTGCTTTCTCTGTCCCCAAGGCCTAAGCTGCTTGGCACATACGAACCTGGAGAGATTGGGCTGGTTTTGAGAGAAGTGGTAGATGCTCTAAGACATTGCGGCTGACTGTCTGGAAGCTGCTGAGAGAGAACAAAAAAAGGGACATCACACGGCCTCAGGCCTGAGAACGTGGAGAGTTGGAAGGATGAGCACATCCCGCTGGACGTGCCAGGGAAACGGAGGCTCTGTCTGCACAGGAAGAATAAAAAGCTGTCAATTAGGAAAATGAACCTCAGCAGAGCCAAGCGACATGTGCTGTTGGTGTGGAAAAGGACTCGGGGACGTTTATGTAATGACTGTCATATTTCTGATGATGGTAAAAGCATGGAAAGCTGTAGGCTGTGTTGAAGACTTAATTTTGGAATCCTTTGACCACCTCTTCTCTAAATCTGAAATCCCTTTCCTTTTGGATTGTATCCAGAGAGAAACATCTACTGAGCTGCAGCATGTGCTGTCCTGACTCTTCACCAGGAAACCCAGACTCCCCGCTGTGGCCACGTGGACCGATGGTGGTCAATGCAGGAAATGAGGAAAGACAGGCTGCTCCTGCCATGGTGAATAGTGTGTCTCTGTTATTTCATTTCTGAAGGAGGAAAATTACCCCTTTGTGTTTTGATGAAATAGATGATCCTTCCACTTTTATGAGAATGAAATAAACAATTCTGAGGCCAGTTGCTTTAAAAAATCTCCTGTTTACATATCAGTTTCTGCCTGAGATGTTGAAGAAATGAGTTGTTGGCAGTGGTTTGGTTTCTCATCTCGGACAGCCACACTGCATTCATTACATGGTCTGTGCTTCCTGAGGTGAGGAATCCCAGGGATCTGCTCTTGGTTCAACAGAAGGAGCACTTCCCTTCTTCAGAGAAAAGGCCTCCACGTCACCACTGCACGGTGTGCAGAGTTACTCGGACACCTGTGGATCACTGACCCTGGAACAAAGCAAATGTTTGTCTTTATGGAGAATCTGCTATCAGATTTATGTTTGGAGACTACTTTTTCTTGTTTATTTCAGTGATTCTGAAGTATTTCAGAGACCACAACTGCCATAAAATACAAGCCTGGGATATTTGCTCCTACTGATATAGCTTAAGATTTATTTCTTTATTCATGTTCCATGATTTTGTGTATCATTTAAAAATGGGATAAGCACAATGTATATTTTTAAATTGCTGATTATCTACTTATGCGGCTTAAAAAAAGTATCCAAGAGAGGGCTTATTCAGCATGACATCACCTCAGTCGAGGATTCCAGTCTCAGCCACATGCTATAGTGTGCTTTTATTCATTTATTGACAAACCATGCACAAATTCAGTTTTTAAATTAACGTATATTTATTCCCCCACACATTTCTGAGCCCCACTGATTAAAAACACACAAATTATACTTGATAACTTTTATTTTCTCTCCACAGTACACAGCAGGAAAAAATGCAGAAATATTTCCTAAATTAAAATGTAATTCCATAGAGAAGCTGTTTCACCTCACAGGCGTTTATGACTAACATTCTAGGACTGCTTATACTTTATGTAAAAGTTTACATTTGTATTCAAAAATAGTTTTGTGGATTTGTGGAACTACAAAACTAGTATTTCTAGTTTCGTAGTTCTGTAGTTTTGTAGGTAGTGATTGAAAACCTTGGAGTAAGAAAAAATACATACCAGCATGTTGGTTTGGGAAAAGGGGGTAAGGTGCATGCAAATATAATGAATTAGCTGGTTAATTAAACTCAGCCCATATGTACCGCTTTATCTGCCTTCAGTGTGGGTTTGCTGATAGGGGTCACAACCTACACATGAACAGAAACATCATCACCTCCATCACCTCCATCATGATCAACGCCCACCTGCCATTTAGGGGCCAGCAGCTGCTCCCTTTGTCAATGGGGTGATGCTCCTCAAGGCCTCTGAGAAGCAGTGTGCTTGGTGGGGTAGGAATTGCTGGTGGTCCAGGCCAATTTCAGATGAAGGCATTGACGTGTGAGATTTGCCACGGGTGATGGTCTATTTGGGAAGGTCTTTAGCTAGAAGATCCAAGTGGGTTATGAATGGGATGTACACAGATTCCAGGGCAGCTCCTGCCTATTCTTTAAGGACTGACTCTCCTTATCTATTTGAGCCCCGCCTGAGCCCTCCCTGCCTAGGTTAGGTAGGGCCCTCACTTACTCAAGCCCCACCTGCCTAGGTTAGGGCCCTTCTCTCTCTCTGTGGCCTCTCTAACATGTCTAGTCATGGCATGTCACGTGCTCTATTTTAATTCACTTCAGAAACTGTCTTTTACCCCTTTGCTCAGTTCTTCTGCAAGTGTCTTATACATAGTTGCTACAACAAACGCTTAAAAGGAGGAATAAATGGACGTCTGGGTAACTATTGCTGGGTAAATAATTATGCCAGGGATGGGCACATCCAGCATACTTACTCTCTGGTAACCCAGGGCTGGTAGAAATAGGATCAGACGTTGTCAGAGTGTGCTGAGCTGCGTTTGTTGACTGTTTCTGAGCAATGAGTCCTTATGCTGTGCTGTCCACACGGGCTTGTGCTGAGCTTCTCACCCACGCACACCCTGTGACACTGCCCCACCGGCTCAGATGGCACTCAGGTCACCAAAGGAGGTGGGACCCTGTGAGAGGAGGTCCCGCTTGTCAGGGACAACTGGCTGGGTCACAACTCTTGATTTTGGACAAACGTTTGAATGTAAACAAGCTGGTCCCGGTGAGGGCACGGTGCGGGGTGGCCTTTCACAGGTCCTGATTCCTAAGCCTCCACTTTAACTGCTCTTTCTCGTTGGGGTGCAATTGGGAACCACACAGAGGGTCACCTCGGCCTGTCCCAGGAGCAGGTGTTAGTTGTCACTTTAATTCTGCACAAAGAAGAGAAAGCTCAGCTGAAAGTCATGTGAAGTTATTCTTGAGTGACCCAATGGCATCAGCACCAGCCACGTCTCAGACATGGAAAGTACCAGAACCACTAGAGCAGTCACATAGGAAGCGGCACCTCTGATCCAACGTTCCCTTCTTATCCCAGCACCGAGGGGGCATCTAGCTCCTGGAAGAGAAGCCACAGGAGACAGACTTCGTGGGCCTGTGGCATCGGGGTCAGTGCGTGGACTCTTGGGATGGGGTGTTTGGGCCAGAGTGACAGAAGGCGGGGTGTTGGGGGTGGAGATAGAAGGAGTCCCTGCCCTGTGCAGGATCCTGAACATCCGCACATGGAGACACGGTGGCCGACGTTTCCCCATTTGAGACCATCCCACACTGCAACTCTCTGTTAGGAAAGATGCCCCCCACGCCTGCCTGGGGTAGACCTAATAAGGGGTTCAGAGCTCCCACTTCATGCAATTTCAGTTACTTATTTATTTATTTGGTCAATCAGCCTGGAATCTAATGCTGCTTTTAACACTAGTAACATCATCATTGCCCCTGAGAGCTGGAAAACTGATGGAATCAGCCAGAGAGTCTGTGACTCTGCATGATCAATTCACCTTAGAGAAGGGGGCAATGTGGAGGACTCAGGCCAGATTACGTACGATTCTCCACCATTTAGTTTCCTGAATTTATTGTTTTACTTGCAGGCAGTAAGATTACCTTTCTCGGTGTACTGCTCTGTGAGCTTTGACAGGCACGAAGCCACGCACCCATCACCACAACCCAAGGATTTCCTCCTGCTGACACATCATACATAATCGACCCCCAGCCTAGAGAACTCCTGATTTTTTCTCCATTCCCAGCATTCTTTCTTTTTCAGAATGCCGTAACACTGGCATCACACAGCCTAACCTTTTGACTTGGGCGTCTTTCACCTGCTGCAACACACATATTCATGCCTGCTGTTCATGTATCACTAATGCATTATTTTTTATTACTGAGTTGTATTCCATTCACCCATTTAAGAACATTTGCGTGGTTTCTAGTTTTTAGTGGTCATAAATAAGCTTCTATAAAAAATCATATTCAGGGTTTTGTACGACTGTAGGTTTTTATTCCTATACTGTAAATAGAAGTGACATGGCTGCACCATCTAAAAGTGTGTATTTAATTTTGTAAGAAAATGTCAAAATGTTTCCAGAGTGGCTGTACATTTTATTTTCTCACCAGCAGTGTACAAGGGTTCTAGGGTGTAGGTTTGTTTCTGATCTATGCATTTCCTATAACACAGTCTCCTGCCCAGCCCTGGATGGTGTGCGCATGTGTCTGATTGTTTGCTGTCCTGATGGACGTGTGGTATATCTCATGGTACTTTGAATCTGTGTTTCCCTACTGACCAATAAAATGTAACATCTTGTCATGTCTTATTTCCTACCTGTCTATCTTCTGCAGTGAAGCCTCTGTTTAAATCATTCAACAACTTTTTAATGGGTTTGTTTGTTTTCTCATTGTTGAGTTTAGAGAGTTTTTTAATATATTATGTATATAAGTCCTTTGTCATATAAATGATTTGCAGACATTTTCCCCCATATAATCTTTTTACATTTTCTTAACAGTGTCTTTTGCAAAGGTTTTGAGTTTTGATGAAGCAAATTTATTTTTTCCGTTTATGGATCAGATGTTTGGTGTTAGATATAAAAACTCATGCTTATATATATAACATTGCTTTTTGCTCATACTTTGGTTAAAAGTCTGGGATTTTAGCCTTTGGGTACAGTCACACATTTCATATTAGGGACAAATTACTCTTCATGCCAAAGGGGCCCATTTTCACAGGTCCTCAACTCAATTCAATGAGAAAAACTTCCACCATGATTTTATAAAATCATCTTTTATAATCTCCGCAAAATATTATTCTCCTTACTTTATAATGCCAACTCAGATAACAAAGGGGCACAGGAGAGACATCTGGACCCTAACTCACTGAGCATCCCCATGACATGCCTCCAAACTATTTCTATGTGTATGATCAGGAAATAATGACTTTCACCTTTTCCTTTCACAGGAGAAATATGTTTTTACATTTTTTTGTCTCATAAAGAAACAAAAAACATAAATTATGGCTATTCACAGCTAGTATTTCTTACATTTACGTTAGCCAATGAAAGAGGGCCATTCTGGATATAATTTGCCATTTTTTTGCACTTAATGCTAATTTAAATTTTACATAAGTTTTCTCGTGTGTAATATTGTCTTACACTGTGGAGAATCTTACTAGAGAAAAATAAATTAGTATTTAACACCAAGATATTTTTTAAAAGTTGTTCAAAGTCCATAAATTTCCTTAAAACTTAGAACATATGTATGAAAGATGAGTGAAGAATATGCTGTTGATTTATAGAGATGGTTTGGGAATGTGACAATGTTTTAAATATTTTTACGAGGCAGCTCCAGCTGCATTTCTGAAATGTACATTCAGACAGCTCAGCTTAATTTTTAAATATCACAGGTGACCGATTTCCACTATATGAGCCCAACTTAGTTTTCCATGAGAACTTTCCAGCTATCTCCCTATGAGATTTTTTTTAGTCTTCCTTAGTTACTACTTTTGAACATGCTCTCTTTGGAAGGCAGGTCATTTTTTGTCTAGAAAATTCTTTCCTTTGGAATGGAAACTCCAGCTCTGGAAGGGTGCCCGTGGAATGCTGAGGGATGAGGTGGATACCACTTAATTTGCCAAAACAGCCGGGGTCAGCCAGTGAGCCGAGGTGGGCAGATGCCATGGGGAAAACACCCTGGCAGCTGCAACCCCTCTTTGTCTCACCCATGCATTTCTCTCCCCTCCAGGAAAACTGCCTCACCTCTGTTTGCCTATTGAGTGGGATTCATATCACTTCCGTATTAAGAGACCACATTCTTGACTTTCCCATCGCTGTGAACACTGGCCTTCTTTGTCACTCAGCGTTTGTTTCTTGTCTCCCAGGGCACTTCAGTGTCTTCACACTCTGGGTGGGTTTGTAGACCCAAGTTATTGCTCTCACTTCTACAGAAGCCGAAAGTTCCCCTGGAGGCTCCTTCCCTCAGATCAGTTCTTTGGAGGTAACTTCCGGAAAGCTGAATCCAGACGTAAGGTCAGCCAGGTGCACACTCTCTCCCTGGAATTTGACTTTTGAGCAGAAAGACCTGGCATCCATGAAGTGGTTTGAATTCCTTTATCGTAGGTGTCGCGCTCTAGCCAGCCTCCTCCTACTGTGACTTTCTTCTCCTGGTTTCTATCTCACAGAAGTCCTATATGTTCCTGATTCCTGAACCATCAGTTCTGAGAGCTCCTGATAATCTACAAATACATTACTTTTTTAAAAGTAATGAGTCAATTTCTATTGCCTCCAAGCAGAGTGCCCTGACCTTTAAACCATTTTTATCTCAACTGTGCGTGGTTTTGGGTTATTAGTGTCAGTGCTTCCCAAGCTTATTCAGGCCATGGCACAGATAAAAAGGTAATATTTTAACAACATCATTGGAGTTCATAGACTAGCTGTTGGTGGCCAGAGTCCATCATCCTGGGGTCTCTGGCTATCCTATTCCTCATGGGGCTACCTTGCAGGATGAGAGGAATCAGTGAACTGGTGCACCCATGGACTATTTTAAGTACACATTACATACAATTTAGAATTTATAATTTAATATAAAGCTTTTTGATATTTCATTCAAACACAAAATATCTCCAAGGTAAACGTTATGCTCTCCATGGATGGAGACTATGAGCTGTTATAAATTTGGTCGTTATTCCTTATAAAGTGGTTGCTGAACGAAGAGCTAGTTTCAAAATAAATAACGCTGCATAGTCAGCTAATGAATGAATAAAAGGCATGAACATTTTATTAATGGAGAGTTTTCAAGATAAATCTAAACGTGAGTACATCAAATTTGACTCCTTGGAAGCATGACATTTATTAGTTCATTTATTCAGCAAATATTTAGTGAATGCCCACATATTTGAGATATTGGTTCAGCATGAGAGATACAAAGAAGATAAGTTTCTGTTTCTGCTTTCTGAGAACTCAAGGACACTCATTTGTACAACCAAATTCTTAGTGTACAGACTTAGATGAAGGGCCAGAATTGAGCCAGGAGTTTGCAGTACAACCAAACTCGACATTACAGACGATACAGTCTGAGTGGTTGCTGTTCTTGCCCTACTGGTTGGCAAATAGTCTAATATTTCCCCTGATTACAAGTGCTGTAATAGAGGAAAATATAGGGTGCCGGGGTACATGGAGGACAGACCAAGGAAACGTGTACTAATATCAGTGATAGAGGTGATAACACTGATAGAAGTTTCCCAAGGAGGTCAGGAAGAACGACCACTCTGAGTCTTGGGAATGGAAGTGGATTACTCTACAATGACAAAGTAAAAAAGAAAAAAGCTTATGAGAGACAGATTTGTGAAAACAGCAGTATTTTATATTTCTAAACACTTAATTCTAAATCTCAAATTATTTTAATTTTCTATGTTTTAAATTAAAAAAATAGCCAACATTACAGTTGAGAAAGCTTCAAACAATTATTTATGCGGGGATATATTGTTGTCATTTTTGGTTAGAACTAAATGTTAAAACTATGACTATAAATCTTGAAGGAAACAGGAGAAAATCATTATAACCTTGGGTTAAATAGCAGGTTTTAGATACAACACACAAAATAATAGACTCCATCAAATAAAAACTTCTTCTCTTTGAAAGAAAATATCAAGGGAATGAAATAAGATAAAATATTTGCAAAGTATATATCTTATCAGCACTTGTATTCAGAATATATAGAACACTAAAAACGCATTAATTCAAAAACAAACAAACAAAAAACCAACAAAAATGGACAAAATATTTGAGCAGACACTTCACCAAAGAGAATACATGTATTTCAAATCAGAGTCTTAATGATATTCAGCATCATTAATCATCAAGGCAAGGCAAATTAAATCTCCTAGGAGAGAACACTCCACCCCTATAAAATGCTAAAATTAAATAGACCAACCACACCAAGTGTTGACCGGGATGAGGAGGACCTGGAACTCTCACATAAGCTGGTGGGAATGTACAATAGCACAACTACTTTGGAAAACAGTTTGGAAACTTCTTAAAAACGAATACATACAACCTACTATATACTCGATCATAGGTATTTAACCTGGAGAAATGCAGGCCTATATTTGCACAAAAACTTGCATACAACGTTCATAGCTACTTTATTTGTAATATCCAAATACTAGAAACAACCTTAATATCCATCAACAGCTGAATGGATCAGTGTTATACAACAGGAGAGTGGAATGTTCATCAGAAATGAAAGTAAATGAACTATTAATGCACTGATGAATCTTGCAATAATTACACTGAAAAACAGTGAAAGAAGCAAGACTAAAAGAGTCCATACTATGTAATTCTGTTTGCATAAAATACAAACCATTTTTTAGCAACAGAAACTGATCCATGGTTTCCTCAGGAGCAGGGAGAGTGGGCGGGAGAAACTGTCAAAACACAAGTATGTTTTGGAAGGAGGTGGACATATTCATTACTTTGATTGTGGTGATAGTTTCATGGGAGCATGTTCTATGTTAAAACAGCAAATTGTACACTTCAAATATATACAATTCCTTGTATATCAATTACACCACAATATACTTGTTAAAAATACAACAGGACAAGTTTTTATTGGGTTGATAATGAAAATGTCTGTGGAAAGTGATGTGAAAGGAGATTTGAGGGGCTTCCCATGTGAGGCAGAGTAGAAGGTCGTCCTTGCAAGAACTCTACTCTTGTCTGCATGAAGACAAAGCTAATGGTTTCACTGACAACATGTCCTTTTCATTTTGTTTTTTGTATTATTTTGTCTTTTCAGTAACCTTGGCTTTTCTAACTGGTCCATCTGCCCAACTCAGCACCACATTAACATCTGACCGACCTCCAGCTCCGTGATGGTTGGGTTCTGACCGCAGGCAGTTCTCCTCAAGGGACATGGTGCTTCTTCTCCACATAATTTAAATGATCAGGAGCTTCTGGTGGATGATGCAGGAACACTGTCCCCCCAAACAATCAGACCTTCCTAATGACCATCTCCTGTTTCTTCTCTTGCACCCTGACCATCTGCCATAGCCTGATCTTGAATGGTGCCTTCAAAAGTGTATTCTCTGAGGTTCTAACTCTGCTGATTGTTAAGTGATATTACCTGAAAAAGCATTGGTGTTCAAAATATCAATAATTGAGAAGTAGGTTTAACAGAGGTTTTTGTTTTTGTTTTTAAAAATATTTTCATTGCACATCTTCCAAAGGTCAAGAGAGGTATCGTTTGCACTGTTTCCCCATGTATTTTGCCATCAGACGTGGTTTTCTCCTAACATCTCATGAAAGCAGCAATCCACCAAACATACTCAACAACCACAGTGATCCTACCTGAAAACTGTAGCACAACTGTAGGGGAGAAGGTCACAGGGGAATGCGAGGCCACCCATGGCTCTGTTTCTACAGGATGGTCCACAGTATACGAGTAGAGAAAAATGTCCCTTCCTTCAACAGATTCTCAGCAAGTGTGTATTTATATCATGTCTGTTCAAGGACCTGGTGGGGGGTGGACTGGAAGACAGACAGACAGACAGAGTTTCTGCTCTTCTGGAATTATTTTAAGTAGTTTCAGATGGTGAAAAGTGCTATGAACAAAATAAGTCAGGAATGTAAGAGGTACAGAAGACAATGGGGCACTGTGGGTACTAATACCCTTTAATCTCCTCAAGGCAACGAGGGGGGGCGCTTTCAAGATGGTGGAGGAGTAAGAAGTAGAGATCACCTTCCTCCCCACAGATACATCAGAAATACATCTACATGTGGAACAACTCCTACAGAACACCTACAGAACACTGAATGCTGGTAGAAGACCTCAGACTTCCCAAAAGGCAAGAAACTCCCAACATAGCTGGGTAGGACAAAAGAAAAAAGAAAAAACAGAGACAAAAGAATAGCAATGGGACCTGCCCCTCTGGGAGGGAGGTTTGACGGAGGAAAAGTTTCCACACACTAGGAAGCCCCTTCACTGGCAGAGACAGGGGGTGGGCAGGGGGAAGCTTTGGAGCCACGGAGGAGAGTGCAGCAGTAGAGGTGCAGAGGGCAAAGTGGAGAGATTCCTGCACAGAGGATCGGTGCTGACTGGCACTCACCAACCTGAGAGGCTTGTCTGCTCACCCGCCGGGGCAGGTCAGGGCTGGGAGCTGAGGCTTGGGCTTCAGAGATCGGATCCCAGAGAGAGGACTGGGGTTGGCCATGTGAATACAGGCTGAAGGGGGCTAGTGCACCACAGCTAGCCAGGAGGGAGTCCAGGAAAAAGTCTGGAACTGCCTAAGAGGCAAGAAACCATTGTTTCAGGGTGCGCAAGGAGAGGGGATTCAGAGCGCTACCTAAATGAGCTCCAGAGACGGGCATGAGCTGTGGCTACTAGTGTGGACACCAGAGACAGGCATAAAATGCTAAGGCCGCTGCTGCCGCCACCAAGAAACCTGTGTGCGAGCACAGGTCACTCTCCACACCTCCCCTCCCGGGAACCTGTGCAGCCTGCCACTGCCAGGGTCCCGTGATCCAGGGACAACTTCTCCAGGAGAACACACGGCGCACCTCAGGCTGGTGCAACATCACGCCGGCCTCTGCCACCACAGGCTCGCCCCACCTTCTGTACCCCTCCTTTCTCCCAGCCTGAGTGAGCCAGAGCCCCCTAATCAGCGGCTCCTTTAACCCCGTCCTGTCTGGGTGGGAACAGACGCCCTCAGGTGACCTACATGCAGAGGCGGGGCCAAAGCCAAAACTGAACCCCGGGAACTATGCGAGCAAAGAAGAGAAAGGGAAAATTTTCCCAGCAGCCTCAGAATCAGCAGATTAAATCTTCAAAATCAACTTGATGTACCCTGCATCTGTGGAATACCTGAATTCATCCCCAAATTGAGGCCATGGGCTTTGGGAGCAACTGAAGACTTGGGGTTTGCTTTCTTCATCTAATTTGTCTCTGGTTTTATGTTTATCTTTCTGACTGTCCCTTTTTCTGTTTTTTTAGTATAGTTTTTAGTGCTTGTTATCATTGGTGGATTTGTTTTTTGGTTTGGTTGCTCTCTTCTTTCTCTCTTTCTTTCTTTCTTTTTATTGCTTTTTTATTCTTTTACTTTTAATAATTTTTTTCTATTTTAATAACTTTATTTTATTTATTTATTTTTTCTTTCTCTTTTTTTTCTCACTTTTCTTCTGAGCCGAGTGGCTGACAAGGTCTTGGTGTCCTGGCTGGGTGCCAGGCCTGAGTCTCTGAGGTGGGACAGCTGAGTTCAGGACATTGGACCACAAGAGACCACCAGCTCCATGTAATATCAAACAGCAAAAACTCTCCTAGAGATCTCCATTTCAACGCTAAGACCCAGCTCCACTCAATGACCAGAAAGCTACAGTGAAGGACACCCTATGTCAAACAACTAGCAAGACAGGAACACAAACCCACCCATCAGCATAGAGGCTGCCTAAAATCATAATAATGTCACAGATACCCCAAAACACACCACTGGACGTGGTCCTGCCCACCAGAAAGACAAGATCCAGCCTCATCCACCAGAACATGGGCACAAGTCCCCTCCACCAGGAAGCCTACACAACCAACTGAACCAACCTTACTGACTGGGAGCAGACACCAAAAAAACGGGAACTATGAACTTGCAGCCTGTGAAAAGGAGACCCCAAACACAGTAAGTTAAACAAAGTAAGAAGACAGAGAAATACACAGCAGATGAAGGAGCAAGGTAAAAACCCACCAGACCAAACAAATGAAGAGGAAATAGGAAGTCTACCTGAAAAAGAATTCAGAGTAATGATCGTAAAGATGATCCAAAATCATGGAAATAGAATGGAGAAAATACAAGAAACATTTAACAAGGACCTAGAAGAACTACAGAGCAAACAAACAGTGATGAACAACACAATAAATGAAATTAAAAATTCTCTAGAAGGAATCAATAGCAGAATAACAGAGGCAGAAAAATGGATAAGTGAACTGGAAGAAAAAATAGTGGAAATAACTATTGCAGGGCAGAATAAAGAAAAAAGAATGAAAAGAATTGAGGACAATCTCAGAGACACCTGAGACAACATTAAATGCACCAACATTCGAATTATAGGGGTCCCAGAAGAAGAAGAGAAAAAAAGGGACTGAGAAAATATTTGAAGAGATTATAGTTGAAAACTTCCCTAACATGGGAAAGGAAATAGTCAATCAAGTCCAGGAAGCACAGAGAGTCCTATACAGGATAAATCCAAGGAGAAACACAAAAAGACACATATTAATCAAACTATCAAAAATTAAATACAAAGAAAAAAATACTAAAAGCAGCAAGGGAAAAGCAACAATTAACATACAAGGGAATCCCCAAAAGGTTAACAGCTGATCTTTCAGCAGAAACTCTGCAAGTCAGAAGGAGGTGGCAAGACATATTTAAAGTGATGAAAGGGAAAAACCTATAACCAAGATTACTCAACCTGGCAAGGATCTCATTCAGATTTGATGGAGAAATTAAAACCTTTACAGACAAGCAAAAGCTAAGAGAATTCAGCACCACCAAACCAGCTTTACAACAAATGCTAAAGGAACTTCTCTAGGCAGGAAACACAAGAGAAGGAAAAGACTTACAATAACAAACCCCAAACAATTAAGAAACTGGTAATAGGAATATACATATTGATAACTACCTTAAATGTAAATGGATTAAATGCTGCAACCAAATGACATAGACTGGCTGAATGGACCCATATATATATATATATGTATATATATATATATATATATATGCTGTCTACAAGAGACCCACTTCAGACCTAGGGAAACATGCAGACTGAAAGTGAGGGGTTGGAAAAAGATACTCCATGCAAATTGAAATCAAAAGAAAGCTGGAGTAGCAATTCTCATATCAGACAAAATAGATTTTAAAATAAATACTATTACAGAGAAAAAGAAGGACACTACATAATGATCAAGGGATCAATCCACGAAGAAGATATAACAATTGTAAATATTTATACACCCAACATAGGAGCACGTCAATACATAAGGCAAATGCTAACAGCCATAAAAGGGGAAATCAACAGTAACACAATCATAGTAGGGTACTTTAACACCCCACTTTCACCAATGGATATATCGTCCAAAATGCAAATAAATAAGGAGACACAAGCTTTAAATGATACATTAAACAAGATGGACTTAATTGATATTTATAGGACATTCCATCCAAAGACAGCAGATTACACTTTCTTCTCAAGTGCTCATGGAACATTCTCCAGGATAGATCATATCTTGGGTCACAAATCAAGCCTTGGTAAATTTAAGAAAATTGAAATCATAGCAAGTATCATTTCTGACCACAACGCTATGAGACTAGATATTAATTACAGGAAAAAAAATCTGTAAAAAATACAAACACATGGAGGCTAAACCATACTCTACTAAATAACCAAGGGATCACTGAAGAAATCAAAGAGGAAATCAAAAAATACCTAGAAACAAATGACAATGAAAACATGATGACCCAAAACTGATGGGATGCAGCAAAAGCAGTTCTAAGAGGGACGTTTATAGCAATACAATCCTACCTCAAGAAACAAGAAACATCTCAAATAAACAACCTAACCTTATGCCTAAAGCAATTAGAGAATGAAGAACAAAAACCCCCCAAAGTTAGCAGAAGGAAAGAAATCATAAAGATAAGATCAGAAATAAATGAAAAAGAAATGAAGGAAACAATAGCAAAGATCAATAAAACTAAAAGATGGTTCTTTGAGAAGATAAATAAAATTGATAAACCATTAGCCAGACTCATCAAGACAAAAAGATAAAAGTATCAAATCAATAGAATTAGAAATGAAAAAGGAGAAGTAACAACTGACACTGCAGAAATACAAAGGATCGTGAGAGATTACTACAAGCAACTATATGTCAATAAAATTGACAACCTGGAAGAAATGGACACATTCTTAGAAAAGCACAATGTTCTGAGACTGAACCAGGAAGAAATAGAAAATATAAACAGACCAATCACAAGAACTGAAATTGAAACTGCGATTAAAAATCTTCCAACAAACAAAAGCCCAGGACCAGATGCCTTCACAGGAAAATTCTATCAAACATTTAGAGAAGATCTGACACCTATCCTCTCAAAGTCTTCCAAAATATAGCAGAGGGAGGAACACTCCCAAACTCACTCTATGAGGCCACCATCACCCTGATACCAAAACCAGGCAAAGATGCCAGAAAAAAAGAAAAATACAGGCCAATACCACTGATGAACATAGATGCAAAAATCCTCAACAAAATACGAGCAAACAGAATCCAACAGCACATTAAAATCGTCATACACCATGATCAAGTGGGGTTTACCCCAGGAATGCAAAGATTCTTCAATATACAAAAATCAATCAATGTGATACACCATATTAACAAACTGCAGAACAAAAATCATACGATCATCTCAACAGATGAAGAAAAAGCTTTTGACAAAATTAAACACCCATTTATGATAAAAACCCTCCAGAGTGTAGGCATAGAGGGAACTTACCTCAACATAATAAAGATCATATATGACAAACCAACAGCCAACATCATTCTCAGTGGTGAAAAACTGAAATCATTTCCACCGAGATCAGGAATAAGACAAGGTTGCCCACTCTCACCACTATTACTCAACATACTTTTGGAAGTTTTAGCCACAGCAATCAGAGAAGAAAAAGAAATAAAATGAATCCAAATGGGAAAAGAAGAAATAAAACTGTCACTGTTTGCAGATGACATGATACTATACATAGAGAATCCTAAAGATGCTACCAGAAAGCTACTAGAGCTAATCAATGAATTTGGTAAAGTAGCAGGATACAAAATTAATGCACAGAAATCTCTTGCATTCCTATACAATAATGATGAAATATCTGAAAGAGAAATTAAGGAAACACTCCCATTTACCATTGCAACAAAAAGGATAAAATACATAGGAATAAACCTACCTAAGGAGACAAAAGACCTGTATGCAGAAAACTATAAGACACTGATGAAAGAAATTAAAGATGATACAAATAGATGGAGAGATATACCATGTTCTTGGATTGGAAGAATCAACATTGTGAAAATGACTATACTACCCAAAGCGATCTACAGATTCAATGCAATCCCTATCAAACTACCAATGACATTTTTCACAGAACTAGAACAAAAAATTTCACAGTTGTATGGAAACACAAAAGACCCCGAATAGCCAAAGCAATCTTCAGAAAGAAAAATGGAGCTGGAGGAATCAGGCTCCCTGACTTCAGACTATACTACAAAGCTACAGTAATCAAGACAGTATGGTACTGGCACAAAAACAGAAAGATAGATCAATGGAACAGGATAGCAAGCCCAGAGATAAACACACACACATATGGTCACCTTGTCTTCGATAAAGGAGGTAAAAATATACAATGGAGAAAAGACAGCCTCTTCAATAATTGGTGCTGGGAAAACTGGACAGCTACATGTAAGAGAATGAAATTAGAACACTCCCTAACACCATACACAAAAATAAACTCAAAATGGATTAAAGACCCAAACGGTAGACCAGACACTATAAAACTCTTAGAGGAAAACACAGGCAGAACACTGTATGACAGAAATCACAGCAAGATCCGTTTTGACCCACCTCTTAGAGAAATGGAAATAAAAACAAAAATAAACAAATGTGACCTAATGAAACTTAAAAGCTTTTGCACAGCAAAGTAAACCATAAAAAAGACAACCCTCATAATGGGAGAAAATAGTTGCAAACGAAGCAACTGACAAAGCATTAATCTCCAAAATATACAAGCAGTACATGCAGCTCAATATCAAAAAAATAAACAACCTAATCCAAAAATGTGCAGACCTAAATAGACATTTCTCCAAAGAAGACATACAGATTGCCAACAAACATGGACAGGATGCTCAACATCACTAATCATTAGAGAAATGCAAATCAAAACTACAATGAGGTGTCACATCACATCAGTCAAATGGCCATCATGAAAAAGTCTACAAACAATAACTGCTGGAGAGGGTGTGGAGAAAAGGGAACCCTCTTGTACTATTGGTGCGAATGTAAATTGATACAGCCAGTATGGAGAATAGTATGGAGGTTCTTCAAAAAACTAAAAATAGAACTACCATATGACCCAGCAATACCACTACTGGGCATATACCCTGAGAAAACCATAATTCAAAAAGAGTCATGTACCACAATGTTCACTGCAGCTCTGTTTACAATAGCCAGGACATGGAAGCAACCTATGTGTCCATATTCCATTGTATAAATGTGGCACATATATACAATGGAATACTACGCAGCCATAAAAAGAAATGAAATTGAGTTATTTGTAGTGAGGTGGATGGACCTAGAGTCTGTCATACAGAGTGAAGTTAAGTCAGAAAGAGAAAAACAAATACCGTATGCTAACACATATATATGGAATCTAAAAACAAGTGGTTCTGAAGAACCTATGGGCAGGACAGTAATAAAGACACAGACGTAGAGAATGGACTTGAGGATGCGGGGAGGGGGAAGGGTAAGCTGTGACAAAGCGAGAGAGTGGCATGGAGTTATATATGCTACCAAATGTAAAATAGATAGCTAGTGGGAAGCAGCCACATAGCACAGGGAGATCAGCTCGGTGCTTTGTGTCCACCTAGAGGGGGTGCGATAGGGTGGGTGGGAGGGAGACGCAAGAGGGAGGGGATATGGGGATATATGTATACATATAGGTGATTCACTTTGTTTTACAGCAGCAACTAACACAACAATGTAAAGCACCTATACTGCAATGAAGATGTTAAAAAAAATATATATATATATATACTATTGATACACACTCAAAAAAAACCTTAAGGATTCCAACCCAGAGTCGGAGTGGAGACTTGTGGGCTGGGAGGCCAAGGGAGGGGAGGGGAGGCCTGGCAACGTTGGAGGAGCTTGACCGGCCAGGATGAGCCAGCGGGCTCCAGAGGGGAGGCTGGCCTGGAGTCCGAGGAGAGCAAGTGGGCCAGGGAGAGGGCGGACTGGCCTTCAGCCCATTCGGTAAACTGAGCGCCATGGAAAATGTATTGTTTTGATTAATATTACAGTTTTACCCAGTCTTCCTCTGCCATTAGTAAGATAGCAAGCCCTTGTAATCACTCCACACACGTATCTTTTATAGATAATTCTTTTAAACCACACATCTTAAGATCTGTATCATGCTGGGAACGGCCTGAAGACCTGCATTACACATACATTAGTGCTGCCCCAGCACAGCTTTCAGCCTCCCTTGCTCCATCTCCTCCCGGCAGGAATCCTCCCCACGGCTCCTTCCTGGGAGATGCTGGGTCTCCTCAGGGCCCCGCCCATCTCAGGACCCCAGCTCCCTCCCAGGCTCATCTCGGACCTCAGCAGGTCTTCTCCAGGATGTAGGGCTTACCTGGAAGTGTCTCTTGATGACCTGAATCGAGCTGATGCTCGGGGAGGGGGGGGGGGCGGGGGGGATGCCTGTGCGTTTCTGTCACACGTTTCTGCATTTCTCCTGAGGCTACTCCTCCTCTTAGACTTTTAGGCTCACTGCCTCGTCCACAGTCACACCTGGGAGCCTGCGACATAAGCGGCTTTTGACGGATGCAGGCTTCACCCATGAGCACAAAGGATCGTTTCCAGGTATCGTCCGCAGCAAACAGTGTTCATTTGGGGCAAGAAGTGTAGCGCATATTTTACGGTGAGGGATAGATGGAGAGCAAAAGCCAGGAGAGAGTTTTGAAAAACCATTGACAAACGGTACAGTAAGATGTGGGTCCAACAGAAAACCACGGCCACAGTCCCCAGTGTGCGTCAGAGGTTAAAGACGGGGGAAACCTAGTTTAAAGGAACACATTGTGAAGTTTTTCAACTGGAAATTTGGTGGACAGATGCTGGTGCGGTGACTCGGGATGGGCAGGGCGGGGGGTGTCCCTCCGCTGGTCCACACGCAGCACAGGCCTCCGGGGGTGGGGGGATTCTTTCTGGTTCCTCAGGCCCTGAACCCCGCAGCTCATCCGACAATTTCCAAATCGTTGCAGGGATACCGTGATGCACGGTCTGGAAGCAACATTAATAGTTATCAGATGTGACTTCAAATTATTTTTATCTTGGGAAAGGAAAACTTTGACCAAGAAATCATTACATACTTATTTTAACATTTCTTGAATAGAAACACATTTTTTTGTTTTGTTTGCCCTTCGGCTAGCATTTTGTAAGAGTTGAAAGGAAAGAGATTTGGAAAATATAACAAGGAGCGGGTTTTTGTTGTTGTTGTTATTGTTGCTTATATGTTTGATTTTGAGCTTTTAATACGTCTGGAATGTCTAAACTCTCAACCCTTCCTGAGCCTTCGAATCTATTACTGTCGGTATGATGGATCCAAGCTTTCTCTGTGATGAATGATACTTCTATTCTCTAGGAATTCCTGCTTGTGTTTTCATAAATTATAGAAGCAGGTGTTACTTTGAGTTATTTTAGAGAAATAACAGTAGAGGACAAAGGCCTCAGGAAGTTTCAAGAAAAAAAGCTTCTTTTTTTGCCAAATGGTATGTTACTGAAGCATGTTTCCAGAACACTCACCAATTTTATGAAGTATCTTGAAACAGATGGAAACAGAGACGTTCATTTTCAAAAGAAATGATTACACGTGTTACATGATGGACAGCCAAACCCTGGGGAGTTCGTAATGCAGTCATGAGGGGGCCTTGGGCCTGCATGGTGTCAACTTGGGCAGCTTGGTCTGATGCTTGGAAGTTTAAGAGAAGAGCCTTTTAGCTCCATGAGAAAAGAACGTTATTCTAACAGGTTACACGTAAGGTCACGGAATCCCTACCCTGCCTTGCGTCCCAGCAAAATCGGAAAGACAACTACGGAAGGGATGTGGTGTGTGTGGTCAGTGAGACTGGGTTGTTTTTCTAAGAATTATTCAGGAATCTGATTCTTGTTGATCTCAAATATCTTTCTTTGCTTTTGATTGTGGATTTCAATCACAATTTGAATTTTCAATTTCAGAGAAGGTTTGGGTGATTTGGAAAAACTGTAGTGGTCTAAACATTCTTAAAGCTGTCATAAGTTATTCTTGAATAGACACACATCTGCTTAATCCTGCACCAAGTTCTTGTTATTTGTTCCTCATCTGACATGACCTAATTCTACCCTTTCTCTGTGTCTGTGCCTTGATGCTACATGGCCTACACTTCACCACCAGGATCTAGGGAAGGGAGGTGTGCTGTGCCCTGGTCAGTGCTAGAGACCTAGTTCCCCAGCATTCACGAAGCCCCAAATTTCATCATCTTATGTAAATTATAATCAAGTTTACCATAGATCATTGTGAAGTGTTAGGACTCTTAACAGTTCCACTCCTTAAAGGAGCAATTTCCAGAATCTATTTTTGCAGTAGGACTTAAATTTAGTCTAGGAAATCATTATAATGTTTAAATTATACATATTTCTTATTTGCTATATAAATTTTTTAGACTACAGTGCTGGGAAAGTTAAATAAATGTCAAAAAACAGATACTCCTGAAGAAAAAAGTCCTCATTTCTTTTCAACAATCCATTGCAAACAAAAGATAAATATATTCTTTATAACTGCCTTCAGGAGAAAAATTAAGAGTCGTCTGTGTCTAAAAGGATGTTGGACACATTCTCAAGGGACCTGGAATTTACAATAGATTAAAACAAACTTCCTCTTGATAGTCATATTTTAACACGAGGGCTGAGAAAGAAGTACAGTAAATGTATATGTTTACACAGTAATTCCACCAAAAATGTTGGTTTGGCCCGATTTGGAGCACAAACATTCCAGTGGAAATTGCCTGCTCCACATTCATCATGGCCACAGGAAGGAGTGTTTCAATTCTGCATGTTTTCCAGAACGTTTCTTTCCTTTGTTTGTTTTGTACTTCATGGAATGTTACTTTTTCCAAGGTATTGTTGGTGGTGGTGGTGGGGGGGACTGTTAGTAAGAGGAGGAAACAATGGAAAAGGAGGGCTTGGGAGGAGTTTGAAAGCTACTGAACAAACATGGGTTTGCAGGCCTTTGTTGTCCCTTGGTCCTGACAGTGACTAGAGACAACGGTGCCTCCCTCCAGGGCCCCCTGCCTCCTGGGAGTCCCCATCCATCTCACTGTCTTTGACCCCTGGTCCCCACATGCTAAAGAGTAATCTGTCTTATTAACCCACTGCCTGGAAGACCTGTTATTGCCCATTGTAGTTTCTATGATCTACACACATTTTTCACAGTGTCTAAAAGTCATTTACATCATTTATCACATCAAAAAACTTTAGTGGCTCTAGGTAAAAATAGGTTTCTTCTTTCTAATTTTTCATGTCTTAAGATATGCATTTCTCATCTCAAACAATTAAGCAAAATTGGACCTTAAGTTCAGTTCACTTACTAGTGTGCTCTTTGAACTATTAAAGTCTCTGAAATTAAGTTGACATAATTTCTAGTAAATTAATTCTAATTGTCTAATAAAATAATCATTTTCAAATATACCTTGATTTAAGTATAACTTGTGTAATTAAACCCATCTGTAACTTCTTAGATGTGATTAGCTTTGTAGGATTTATATTCTTAACCTCTATTATAGAGCATTAGAAAGTATAGAGATTACCCAGACACAGCTATCCACTCTCAAACGTTAGTAATATTTTAAAGTGATCAGTGACCTCAGCCAAGTTGAGATATTCAGGGACATCTTGGAAAATGGTAGAAAACTTGCTTGCGATTCCCCATGAGATGCCTGGACACCTGGGCCAGCTTTGGGAAGATAGGTTCACACTGGTGCACAGAGCTTAGAGCACACCTGTGGGCCATACATCACTGCAGGCAACTGTGAGCACATCCCCTTGGACCAAAGGACTTAGAACTTGAGGAAATACACGAGTGGTGGCTTGGAGGACAGGATTCAGGAGCTGGAAACCCTCCAGAACGCGAGACAGTCAATCGCCACTTTTAGGCCACAAAGTCTGGGCACTTTGTTACAGCAGCTTCGGCAAACACACCACAGTATCAAAAAGGGAATGACTGGCTTACATAATAACACACACACAAACACAATATCTTGACACATTTAAAGATCACATATTTGAAGAGTATTTAATGCCATCCTAAAATGTTCACCTTATAATAGTGAGTAAAATATAAAAACACGAAATCTTCTGTTTTTACTACCTGCCTGCTACCCCACAGGGAAAATGGAGGTGTGTTTGGAAATGAACGGAGAACATGTAAATAAAGAGAGAGTTTGTGAACAGCAAGCAGCAAAGCCAAGCTTTTTTTTTTTTTTGTGGTACGCGGGCCTCTCACCGTTGCGGCCTCTCCCGTTGCGGCGCACAGGCTCCGGACACGCAGGCTCAATGGCCATGGCTCACGGGCCCAGCCACTCCGCGCCATGTGGGATTCTCCCGGACCGGGGCACGGACCCGTGTCTCCTGCATCGGCAGGCGGACTCTCAACCACTGCGCCACCAGGGAAGCCCAACAAACCCACGCTTTATCCTTGATTTAAGGTGGACAACTGGAAAGAGTTTCAAGGAAAAACCTTCCTTTTATTTTGCCAGATGAGATGTTACTGCTTATTTAGTAACTTAAAGCCTTGATGTATCATTTGAATATTTATTCATTAGAAGGGAAAACAGAAGCAAACTTTGATAATTATTGAAACAATATGTGCAATAAAAGGGCCTCCTACTTTCATACAATTTAGTTGGTTTTGTAATAAGTTATTAGATTATTTCATATTTTAGCAAGTTTATCATAGAATTATCGCTGTAGAATTGTGACATGTTCTGAAATTCAACTTCACATTGTGGAAGTTTGGTATAATATGGCCTATAAACTTTGGGCCTAATAACTCCAATCTAGATAAGAAAACTTTGAGGTCATGATACTTGATTTTATATATTTAAAGTGCTATCGTATAAAAAGAGCAATAACTATGCTTGTGCTACATTTTTTCTATAAATCATGATGCAAATGTCCTAAAGAGGTGCTCACTGGGGTATACATTTCATTTTGTCCTCATTAATTTCTACCAACTGAGCTCTGTTGTTCCTTTCTTCTGACGTTAAAACAAGAAAATTCCAATCACTGTCAATAATTACAAAATACTTTTGATTATTAAAACAATCTTATTTCGGTTATTCAGTCCATTTTTAAATTTTGTAGCACAGAAGTGCTTTCTATATTACACAGTTGCATTCATATATATATAATGGATATATACACTTATACGTGTGTATGCACGTATGCACATACCTACTTATGAGTATATATACACACACATATATATCCATATATGGGTATATGTGTGTACATGTCTATATACTTATTATTTTGAAGTGATGTTGGGCTTCCAGGAGAGCTGCAAAGATAGTAGAGAGGGTTCCCACCTACAGTCTTCTCAACTCTGGTTCTACAATTAATTGGCTAGAGACAGGAGGGTCTTCAGTGCTTATATTTTCATAAATTTTAATTCAATGCAATTCCGTTGATCTTTTTTTTTTCCATGAAAAATAGACACAAGTAAATACTTTGTTTCATGAGGCATAAAGTATGAAAAGCTTCTGCATTAGAGATACTAAGTCAGTAATCAATTTATTCTGGAAGAGAAGCATATACCAGCACGTTGTTGGTAAGACAGGGTAGTGGGTTTTTCCCCCTGGTTTTAACATCTCTCTCTCTTTGTGTACATATCCAAAAATCCTCTTACAGTTGGGTAACAAGAAAGATATGCATCGCTGTCTGAATTACCTTTCTGTATTATCCTTTAGGGGATATTAAAAGTGATATGCTTTATATCATATTGTTTGAATTCTAAACACACAAAATGCCTTGATGAGTTTTTATCTGTTAAATTAAATAAATGGAATTATATATACTTTTAGTTTTAAATAATGTGAAAAATATTTTTATATATCTCAACTTACGGTACACACAGGAAAAAACACAGGAGTGTAAAAGGTATATAATTTCTCAAGTTTTTTTGTTCATTTTTAGTTGACTAATGAAACACGAAGATCTTTAAATATTAATATTTATTTTTATTGTCTGATTTATGTAACACAACACAAATCGCTCTACCCTAAACTAATTCCAAAGAATCCAGTTAATATATATTTCCACATTCGTCAGTATATTCAAATTTATCGTAAAATTTTGGGTGGGTGGTGGAAAAGCAAAGAGAACATTTTAAAAGTAGGGATTGGCTTTGAATCTGGATCAAGTTTCAGTTGTGAAAGAAAGAATAGAATGATGACTAAAACTACTACAACTACATAAATTTTACATGTTTATACTTTTAAGTTAAATAAAACACCATTGAAGGTCATATTTGTAGGCTAATTTTTAAATTAATTATAGCAATAAGTATTCAAACTATCTTCCCCTTCAAAGCGTCTGTGAAGCAGAAGCGGCTTAAAAAGCAGTCTGTCCTGGCAGGCATTCCTGACATGCATGTTACTGAGGGGTCGGGCAGGTAAAGGCCGGACGGCCCAGCTGCCCCAGCCCAGAGCTGCGACCCCTGAAGTGGAACTCAGACCCCGTGTCCCTTCCTCCTTCAAGGCTCTCGTGATTCCCAGCAGGATGTGCCCACAACGTACCTGGGACATCTCCCCACCATCAAGTTCCACGGTGTCTGAGGCTGTGATCACTGCGCGCCCCCAATACCCTCTTCCTTTAGCTTCCATGACACTTGCCCTGGTTTTCTTGACACTCTCTGGTTTCCCACTTTCAGCCTCTGAAGCAGTGTTTTTCTCTCCCCAGTGATAAAACACTGGGGTTTCTCCAGTCCCGGGCTGACACCATCTTCTTATCTTCCAATTCCAGGCTGTCTCTGGACACTCCCGGTCCATCCATCGTTGACCATCTATTTGCAGACGATTCCCTTCCCAATCCAGACCCACACTCTCTGTTCCAGATCACACATCCAACTGGATCCTTGATTTTCCATTCCGGTTTTCTCCGAGGCACCATACAAACTGAAAAGTAATTATTCCAGTCCCACACACACACCTACCTTTGTAAGTTCTAATATTTTCTTTCAAATTTCTGGCACCATCTTCCATCCAACAATGGAGGCCAGAGACACAGCAGCCACCTGTCCCTCTGCCCTTCCTGTTCCTCCAGAGCCAGCTTGTTCCCACATCCCGTCAAATATCTGTCCGCAAAGTCTCTCGGGTGTCCCAGAATTCTCCCACGTCACTACTAGCACCCTGGTCCAAACCAGGAGCTTCCCTGGACTGATGCTCTGGCTCTCTGCCTGCCCCCTCCCCAAGCAAGAGGGTTTCTCCCTTAAGAAAAGTCCCAGGATACCTTGCAACTTCCCACTTTCAGGGAGCTCCCTGTTACCATGGAGATGTTGACGAAATGCCTTATATGGCCTTCGAGGCCATATGTACCCTGGTCCACACACACCTCTGCAGCCACGTGTCGCATTCCCTGCCCCATCTTCCTGCATCACACTCACCCCAACACCCTTCCGGTCCCTCGGGGCCATGAGCTTTATGCTCTTGGGGCCCTGCAGTGTCTGTTCCTTCCCACAACTCTGTCACACCTATTTTATGTTTTCATTCTTTCTATGCATTTCCTACCACAGGTGAGCTGGAGGCGTCACAAAGACACGATTGGTGCCCTGAGCTGGCCTGAGGCTTGTTACCTGGGCTTTTGCTTGTAATGCTTGTCCTTGTAATGCTTTTGAGAGACTAAGGCTGGAGGCTGTGAATTCGCACATGTATTTCTTCTCAGACATAAATTTCTAACTGCATGCTAGAATGGGCCAAATTGTGTCTACCTTTTTTTCAGAAAACTTGGCTGTCTGTCCACCGCTTATAGAAGCAAGTAGAAACACCCTAAAGTTTCTCAGTACTTTCAAGCATACGTCAGCCACCTGCCTGGGTTTATCTCAAGTGAAGCCTCCACATTCTCTCTGCCCAGGAATAGCGCACTTGGCGACCTTCCTCAAACACTCCTGCTTTCACATCCTGTTACTATTCAGTGAAGGCTGAGTAAGGGTCAAAACCATTCTGCTGAGAAGGCAGGAGCCAATCAGCTCCATCAGAAATACAAAGTTTTATATTTCTTCTGAATTATTTTGCGTCCAATCATTTGTGTTCAGAATTAAAGAGCATGTGCGGCGTGGCCTTGTCCTTCAGGTGTTGTGTCGGCGTCTTCAGGATGACCTCTGTGCCACCTCTTTGCCTGCAGGCACTTTCCCAGGGACGGGGTGGGGGGGCACATGTTAGTGACCTAGTGAAGCACCCTCACGTGTTCGCACACCACAGCCAGGAAGGGAGTCTGTAACCCATTTTTCCTCTGTCTGGGATCTTGGCCACATGCTAAAAACAAAAGCAAGATGTGTTTCCATATTTCCTCCCAAACAATGACCATTCCTGCTTCTTTGAGACCTCCACAGCTCTTATTGAGATTCCATTTTTTTCCCTGAGTTTCTAAGAGGATGAAGCTTTAACATCCATTTCGGCGGTTAAGTTTATTCTCTCAGGTTGTTCTTTTCTGCACGAATGCCATCTTATGTGTTAAATTGAAAGTGGGCTTCCTCAGCTCGTGATAAACTTTAGTGACTGTTTATTTAACGACTGGGCAGCGAAAACCACACACACACCCCACCCCAGATGTTTCCAGATCCTCCCCGATCTCTGCACACCCTCTGACGCTCCGAGGTGGCCTCATGCATAGCTGTCCTCGCCTGAATTTTCTGCATAGGGTAGCCCTTGGCTGACTTTCACATTTCGCAGTGTATTTTGTTTATTTTTCCCACATCTGCCAAGACCAGCTTTCCCTCGCGAAGGATGAGAAATCTACACAGTCGATGGATTAGTGGGAGCTCCGAGGGATGAAGGGGTAAGGGGAAAAGAAGGAGATGGACTCTGAGTGGCAGTTATAGCCCTCTCAGTGGGCATGGTGGTCTCCACTGTAGGAGAGGAATTTAATTTTACGCATGAACTCTTCCACGGGAAAGCAGTGCCTGTTTAAGGAACGCCCGTGTGGCCCCTCGTGGAAGGCGGGCAGGGGAACTAGTACAGGCCACGTGCCAGGGTGCTTTTTCATAACACCACACGCAGCAGCTGGGTCTGTGGTCTGTCAAGATGATGCTACGGATTTGCTTTTAAATCCCTTTATCTTGTCCTTAAAAATATATGTATCTTTATCTCTCATCAAAATGCTTTCTTCCCAGGAATGAAGTAGAGTACAGTCATACCAGCGATTGCCATCGTCATTGGAAGACCTGCCGTCTGCTCCTGGGAGGTGATTTTTTCCCTGTTTTACACATATGAGAAGTGAGGCTCCAGAGAGTGAAAGAATTCCCCTAAGATGGAACAGTGATGGGGAAGCTGTGATGTGGAGCCTTAGAGGTCTGATTCCAGAGAGGGGCTCTTCTTCCTACAAGGCACCAGCCACAGGGGTCCAACTCTTTCGTAGCCTTGTGGGGGCTCTTTGGTGAGGGGCTGTTCACATAGTTTCCTGAGTTTGCAATGTGGCAATTATCTAGGATCAAGAGAAAGAATTCTCGAAGAGCAGCAGCTGGGGTCTCTTGGTCCATTCCCAAATACTTCTATGGCCACAGTATATTTATTAGGGTCCTTGGCGATGGCCAAAATTCCAACTAGGGGTGTGGAGAACTCGGTTTGACCCCAGTTCCCCGCTGCCGTTTCTTTCATTAGTTCAACTGAGCTGCTTGAGGGCCAGTATATCATCCCAGGATACGGGATCCAGAGATGCAAGTATCCTGCTACTCTCGGGCCACCCAGCACTCTGAGGGTGGAGCTGGTGTGGGAACCCGACTCCTGTGGTCCGATTTCTTTGCTAATGCTGGCGGCTCGAACAGACGTGCTCATGTACAAAGCTTATATTGGATGGTGATTCCATCATCTGTTTAAGTTTTCCCCCTGAAAATTCTGGTTTTTCATTGCTTCTCAAATGCACACTTTTAAATTCAAACATAGAATCAGGTCCTTTCTTGTCCTTGTGTACGTGTGTGACGTGTCTATTTTTCTCGAGGTACTTAGGAAGCTAGGTGTCCACATTTGTTGCAATTCAGGAGAGCCGCTCTTCTTGTTGGGGGAGGGAGGGTTTGGAGCTAAGGAGGCTCATAATCACAGTTTCAAATCGGCCTTAATTCCTCCCTCAAATCCAGCTGGATCTTTCTGGTCAAAATGTTCTCCCTGGTTCTCTGGAAAAACTAATTCAAATATTTGCCGTTTTCTTCAAACCTTGGATCTCTCCTCTCGTCTTTCATTCTGGAAGCAGGTGAGGTCACCTGAGCTCCACAAGGAAAATTGCAGTTTTTCAGAGGAACATCTCCAAATTCCTTACAGCAAGCAACCCGCCCACATGTAATTCATACTCCTTTTTTCCCCCTGGTTTTTAAGTTTTAAAACCGCTGTGTGTCATGGATGTAAAATGCACCTGTGTTGGGTGTGTAGCTCACTGGGTTTTTACATGAGAATGTAACCAGCATCCAGATGGAGCTGCAGATAACCCCAGCACTCCGGAAAGTTCCACACACGTCGGCAGCCAGCAGCATCTCCTCAGCACCAGAGACAGGCACACTGTGGCCAGTAATTCATTTTATCTTCCCTGTTGCTTCTCGTCAGTGGATGATTCAGTTCCCCCATTCCTCGCTGGTCTGGCTTCTTTCATCACCTGCACTGTGTGTGGGTTTCATGGAGTCATCAGCTCTATCGGGACTTAGTTCCTTGTCCTGCCCTGTCCTGTCCTCGGCGCTGATGGATGGCCCACAATTCAAACTTGGTGGCTTCACATCACACCCACATATTCTCTCCTGGTTGTCTGAGCTGAAGTCGGGCTCCGCCTACCTGGGACCTCTGCTCAGGGTCACCCACGGCTGCCGCTGAGACACTCAGGCCGTGTCCCTTCCGGACCACGGTGTTGTGAGTCAGTTCCCTAAAGTCGCAGGATGGCGGCCTCCCCCTGCTTGGTCTCCCCTACGTGCCCCCCTTCTACGTGGCCCCCTTCCCAGTGGCCTCTCCCCACGTGGCCTCTCCCTGCACACCTTATGTCACTGCAACCTTTACAAGGCCAGCAAGGGGGTGGTCACCCCTCAGTCATCAGAGTTGGAGTCTCACAAAACATAACATAATCTCGGGGGACACTCCCACCTTTGTCGTGTAGCACAGCCTGTCTAGGAGTGATGTCCGTCACCTCTGCCACACGACACGGGGGAGCACGTCCCAGGGCCCAGGGCACTTGGGGATGAAGTTACTCAAAGAATTACGGAGGCCGTGGCACCTGCTCACAGGAGAGTGTATGGAACTGCACGGCCACATTTTGCCTTAGACACTGACAACCAGTTTCCCTAAGTGTTGTGCTGATTTATGCTCCTACCAGCAGTATATCAGAATTCAGATCTTCAACTCCTTACCAACATGGACGTGATAGTTTTGTGGTCTTGTTTTTCACCAGCCTGGACACAAGGATTCTGAGAGAGGATGGCCTGGTCATACTGGCTTGTTTATTGTGACATCAATCAAAAGTAACATTTTGAAGGATGATGGGAATCCACGTTGAAATGCTCTCTGGAAGCATTTATCTGGATTAAAATACTTAAAACCAGGTGCAGGTCTGTCCGGCTTGCATTCCCTTTCTTGAGATGTGTTATCTGGGTTTCTAGGAGGGCTTCCCAACATTTGGATGAAAAGTCATCTTTGTGCAGCTGTAAGGACAGAAGGAGCCCGGACCCAGGCTCCCCTCCGGGCGGGCGGATCCCCCATCAGACCCCGGCAGCTCCATGACTACCTACTGTGGGGGCTGTGTCATCGCCTCGAGAGGCTGACTCATCGCTGTCCACTCGCCTCAGGCTGACTCACGCTCAAGCTCAAGGTTCTTTCTGCATTTCTTCTAAGCCTCCTTCAGGCCCACTGTGTATTTGATTGCTAAGTTCCTCTAAAATTATTAGCACCGGATGCTTGGTGAGAGCAGAGTGAAGTATTTGGAATTAGTTTCTTTTAAGTGGCTCCAGTTTGGCACCTGCTAACTTTCAAACCATCTTCCAGAAAAAGACCAAAATTCTCCACTTGTGTCTGCCCATGAAACACACTGTGCCTCTGACATTTGCTTCTCATCACACTGTAAGCACATAGAACATCCTTTTTGTTGAGTTTTAAAGAGAACACAAGGAGCTGCTCAGAAACCTAGAAGTTGATTTCCCTGGCCACTCACACAGAAGGCTGCCCTGTCTTAGTTTTCAATGTGACAGTGAGGCTGACGAATGTGTTTTTGCCTCTGTATTTTGAACAGCCTGGGTGGAAGGAAACACAGCCCAGAGGGGAAAATCAATTGGAAAAGGCAAAGGCAAAGGCAAGAATTCTCTTAAAATTCATCATCGTCATCGTCATCGTCATGACCCTTTCTAAATACATTCACCCTAGAGCAACCCTTTTAACGCAGCTCAACTCTAAATACTATGTGAAAATGAGAGCACAAGCATTCATAAGTAGTGACACATGTCACCTGGTGTGTGATTACTTGTCTATGGTGCTTCGAGTTAAATACACTTGAATTTCCTTTGCGCTTCTGAGTATTTCTTTTGTTCCTAGTTTCCAGTTCCTCAAGGTTCATGGATGACCCTCATGGAGAGTGGAGACGAGAGGCTCTTCACCCACATGACTGGACACAAGTCGTGTTTTTCTTCCTACTGATTTCCGCTCATTCCCCTAAGAACCACCTGAAACCAGCAGGTGGTTCAATGGACATTTAGGAGTTCCAAATTGTTTAAAAACTAACCCATGCTTAGCTGCCTGGGATCTACAAGGAACTATGATTTAGCCTAATTCCCAGTGCTAACACCTTGCTTTCATGCATATACCTGGTACACAAGAAAAAGATGCTATTGATTTTAAAAATCGTTAAATTATAGAAGTAGTAAGAATTGAGAATTTGATGGGCTATAGTGCAGCTAGGTTAAGACCCTTTGCCTGTATCATGGGAAATACAGTGACTCAGATGGAAAAGTATCAAATTGAGGCGGCTAGAATGTGGGGCAGGCATAGCTGGCAGGAGTGATTCATGGACCACTTTAGCCTCTAGGTTGTGTGTCCCCAACACTGACCCTCTGCATCTGCCGATGTCACCGTGCTTTGTGAAGAGTCAGGCTTTGTGGCCCCGAAAGGACAGCTCGACTAAAAGTGGTCTTTCCTTTTCTTGCCTGAATTTTTTTCTTTTCTTTCTCCCTGCCTCCCTGTCTCTGTTTAAGGAAACTTGGTGATTTTTCTAGATTTCTTTGAGGGGAAAAAAGAGCAGATTTAAATGAAGTCATTGTGGGAATAATACCATGTGGCTGCGTTTACGCCAGGCAAGTGATTCCTGGTGCAGTATTATGTGGTCTGATCTTTTTGTTCTGTGGCAAAGACATCTCGTAAGACAGAGCAGGAACTTTCTGGGTCAATGGACAGAGTGAAATGCAGATTAATAGAGGATCAAACCATTCACCTACCTGAAAACCAGCCTCTTGGGGCTGAGTTACTAAAGTACCAAAAAGTTACAAAGGCACTAAAGTTACTAAAATTGCAAAAGTATGAAAGTTACTAAAGTAGGGGAGATGTCTTGGGGGGTTTTGTTTTTCCTTTTGGTTACTAAAAAACATCACAGATTATCTAATGCTTTAGAGTTTACAAAGCATTTTCTCTTCCACATGCATTTTATAGATTTATTCTCTTAAAAGCCCTGTAATTTAAGTGGAGCAGTTATTCGTATTTCATTAAAAAATGCAGTACAAATAGTTGAATGACCTGCTCTGAACTACCCAGAGTCATTCCTGACCTCGACAAATATTCATTCATCCCTTTGTTCATTCATTCATGTATTTATATGGCAAATGTGGTTAATCGCTACAGGTTTCCATCAATTCTGACACCCTGAAAAATACAGAGATTATCTACCCTAATCAAACTTGACTGTGTGGGAATATGTTTGATGACACTAAATGATGTTACCTTATTTTAAATGTATACAACATTTTAAAGTAAAATATTAATACATTAAACTACATGTTAGGAAATGAGGATGCAAGACAGAGTCATGGTATGTGATCAAATAAATATTAATTAGCTTTTCTTTAAAAGAAAAAAAACCCTGGCAACTTTCCAACAGCACTACACCTGCTGATGCCTGATGCTGACCGTGCACCATGTGTCTGGTCTCCTCCTATACCTGCAATCTCTTCAATAGCATATAATCAGGTAAACCACAAACATTTAAGAGGCAATCTTAAATTATTTTCTAGATGCCTGAGTACTAAATCAAAGCCTTCAGGTGATACAAATGATGATGAAATGAGCAATATCTTAAATATTAGTTGTTTGTCCCATTATATGCCCTAGAGATAATGCAAATACAAAATTTTTCTTAAATACAACAGCATGAAAAACATGAATATCTTGGAGACTACCTGACTAATAAATAGGTCATCTTATTGAAAATACCAAAATGCAGAGACACTTCACATGCAATTTTAGTGTCTGAGAATCTATGTTAATGATCAAGACAAGTCAAAAGAATATTTGCTTTTGCAATTTACCTGCGCTGCACTGAGGTTGTATGGAAAAGAATTATGAACTTAGCAAGAAGTTTTGGAAACAGAAATTGACATGAAATAACTGTGAATAAAAGTTTAAGGAAAAAAAAACGAAAAAAAAGTTTAACAAAAGCATATCTGGAAGATATTATGCAGTAAAATATGTTAGCTATAAAAATGATACAGCCTAAAAATTTATAGACATCCTGGAAAGAGTGAAGTCAAAATCTTTCTGTTCCTTGAAATATATTTTTTTTGGTAAATGCATTTTACACAAATGAGTCCTTAGCTAAGTAACCATTACCCAATTTAAATAATGGAATCACAATTCAGAAAAGTGTGAAATGGGAGGGTGGCTGCACATGAAAGGAAGGTCTGGAAAAGTCAAGTGGAAACAGGTCTTAAAGGAGCATAATGAGTGGGTTAAAGTTGATTTATTGAGAAAATTACTGCATACAGCGTAACCACAGGCATATAAGTACTATTTTTTTAAGGTTGTGAGTTCAGCCAAAAATAAAGATGTAGAAAAAGAAATAAAAATTCCATACCCAAATATATGTTTTCTTTTCCAAAAACATGATCAAATATTCTTTGAAGTCAATGTTCAAAACCAATAATATTGTCAAATATTGCAAGTCGTTACATATTCTTCATCTTAAATGATAAGGGCAATGTTTAGAGTTTGAAAGTTAGGATGGGTAACCAAAATGTTGCTATAGAAAGCATATATTTTTTGAAATGTACTGGAAGCTCTTTTTAAAACAATAAAATGATACAAGTTTAGAAATACTTTTCTACCAGAATTTGAACAATAAGATTCAAGATTAAATTCACACTCAAATGTGAGCTTTGTACTTTTCTGTTTTTCATCAGCAGTCCATCTCATTTCAAACCTTTAAGGAAGACTCTGAACTTGAGACCCTGCGCTGGCTTTCCATTGGCCCTTCTTGGTTCAAAACTTTAAGTCACTTAATGGTTCTCCAAATTAATGGTAAGCAAATAACTCCAATTTATTTCAATATTTGTTTTAAAATTAATTAAAGTACCAACATTTAAGGAAGAAATATTACCAAATCTCTACAATCTTCTTCATAGGGAGAAGCAGAAGAAATTCTTCCTAACTCATTTTATGAGGCCAGTTTTACCGTAATACGAAGACCAGATAAAGACAATAAAGGAAAGAAAACTACAGAACAATATATGCCGTGAGCATAGATACAAAGAGCCTCAACAAAATATTAGCAAACTGAATCCATCAATATGTAGAAGGAATTATATGTCATGACCAAGTGGGATTTATTTAAGATATGAAAGGCTGCTTTAGCGTTTGAAACCGATGGATGTAATCCATCACATGAAGAAACTGAAAAAGAAAAAAATCACATAATTATATCAACAGAGACAGAAAAAGCATGTGCCAAAATCCAACACTCATTCAGGATAAATATCTAGGAATAAAGAGAGACTTTTTCCATTTGATAAAACTATCTACAAATATTTAAAGCTAACTTCATACTTAGTGATGAGAAACTCTAAGCCTTTCTAAGATCCTGATCAAGGCAAGGATGTCTACTCATGACTCCTCTTCAACACGATACGTGAAGTTCTAGCTAATGCAACAAGGCAAGAAAAGGAAATAAAATGTGTATAGATGGGGAAGGAAAATGAAAAACTGTCTTTGTTTGCAGGTGACAATATCATCAACATAGAAAATTTGAAAGAATTGACCAAAAAACAAAAACAAAATCAAAAAAATAGAAAGAAGTGAAAAACCCTCCTGGAACTAATATGTGATTATAGCCACAAGGTTAGTGTAAAAAATAATTTTCTTTCCTTTATGCCAACAATGAACAAATGGAATTTGAAATTAAAAGCACAATTCCTTTTACATTAACACCCCCAGAAGGATATACTGAGATATAAAACTAATAAATTATGTACAAATCTATATGAGGAAAACTACAAAGCTCTGGTGAAGAAAACCAAAAATAACTTTGAAAATGGAGAGATATTTCATGTTCATGGATAGGAAGACTCACCATAGTCAAAATGGCAGTCCTTCCCAACTTGATCTACAGATTCAGTGCAATCCCAATCAAAATCCTGGCACGTTACTGTGTGGATATCAACAAATTGATTCTAAAGTTTATATGGAGAGGCAAAAGACCCGGAATAGTTACCACAAAAGGAAGAAGGACAAAATTGGAGGACTGATGCTACTCAACTTCAAGACCTACCATAAAACAACTGTTTTATGCATTCTGTGGTACTGGTGAGACACTAGACAAAATAGGTCAGTGGAACAGAATAGAGAGCCCAGAACTAAAGCTCCATGCAGTCCACTGATCTTTGATGGAGGACTAAAGGCAGGACAGTAGAGCAAAGAGTCTTTTCAACAAATGGTGCTGGAACACCTGGACATCCACATGCAAAAAAAAAAAAAAAAAAGAATGCGACACAGATCTTACACTTTTCACAAAAATTAACTCCAAATAGATGATAGACTTAAATGTAAAATCATAATGATAAGACTCCTAGAAAATAATATAGGAGGAAACCTAGATGACATTGGGCACGATGAGGCATTTTAGATACTACACCAAAGGCACAATTCATAAAAGAAATAATTAACAAACTGGACTTCATTAAAATTAAAACCTTCTGTTCTGTGAAAGACAATGTCAAAAGAATGAGAAGACAAGTCACATACAGTGGGAAAATATTTGCAAAGGCACTTCTGATAATGGACTGTTATCCAAAATACACAAGGAACTCTTACAGCTTAACAATCAGAAGACAAGCAAGCTGATTAAAAAAATGGGCTAAAACCTTAGCAGACACCTCATCAAGGAAGGTATACAGATGGCAAATAAGCATATGAACAGATGCTCCATATCATGAGTCATCAGGGAAATGCAAATACAACCAGATACCACAACTCAGTTATTAGCATGGCCAAAATCCAGAACACCGACAACACCAAATGCTGGTGAGGATGTGGAGCAACAGGAACGCTCAGTCGTTGCTGGTGGGAACACAACATGGTGCAGCCAATGGCTCTAGAAGACACTTTGCTGGTTTCTTGCAAAACTAAACCTGCTCTTATCATCTGATCCAGAAATCATGCTACTTGGTGTTTACCCAAAGGACTTGAAAACTTATGTTCACACAAAAACCTGCACACAGATGTTAATAGCCACTTTATACATAACTGCCAAATCCTGGTAGCAACCAAGATGTCCTTCAGTAGGTGACTGAGTTGATAAATTGAGGTCCATCCAGACAATAGCATGTGATGCAGCTCTAGAAAGAAATGAGCTGTCACGGCAGACACGGAAGAACCTTAAGTCCATGTCGTTAAATGAAAGACGCCAATGAGAAAAGGCTCCATGCTGCATTATTCTAACACATGACATTCTGCAAAGAGTAAACATGAGACAGCAAAGGGCCAGTGGTTGCCAGAGGGTCAAGGCGGGGACACGAACAGGCCAAGCACAGAGGATGTTTAGGGAAGTGAAAATACTCTGTATGCTACTATAATGTTGGTTATGTGTCATTATACATTTGTCCAAACCCACAGGACGTACAACACCAAGAGTGAACCCAAGGGTAAACTATGGACTTTGGGTGATTTTGATGGTCAGTGCAGGCTCATCAGTTGTAACGAGTGCACCCCCTAGTGGCTGATGTTGATAATGGAGAGGCTGTGCATGTGTTGGGGGAGGGGGTGTATGGGAATCTCTGTATCACGCTCTCGATTTTGTTAAAAGCCTCAAACTCCTCTTAAAAGATCAACCTGACTAATTAAAGTGACCAAAGATTTTGGATTAATATCTTATAAAGAGTTTGATACAGAAAATTGCTACAAGTAAAAGACGTACAATGTCTCTAATCAGTATTTGGAGAGGAAACAGCTTTATATTGTTTGTACGCAATGTAAAATTCAGGAAAAAGTGAGCAAAGAAGAGGATTCAGCTTAGAAAATTGCATTATTTGGTTTACAACTTTTTTGTATCTGCCTAGGTCTCTGGGAAGCAGATGTCGAACAGGAGTTAGAAATGCAAGAGATTTATTAGGACTTAACACTTGTGACAAAAAAGAGGGGAGGAGACAACCAAGGCAGGAGAGCCTTTGGCGTGAGAGGCAGGTCTGACACGTGTGAAGGATGATGGAGAAGGAGGAGGGTTTGGTGGAAGGAGCCTCAGACGGCATCTCTGAGAATGATGTTCATAAAGTGCCATGGGGGTACCTGCAATATGTAGGGGGACACAAAGGAATGAGAGGTGAAAACCCATCATGAAATGAGAGAGTAAGTGTTTCACATTCTTAATATTCTACCAAAAAATCTCACGTTCGTGGAGTGTATTGTCAGCCCCCAAACCAAATGCAGAGACATATTTTTATCTCTATAAACTAAGGGGGTTGGAAATTGTGGTCTCAACTTCCAAGAGAAACTAACAAAAATAGCAGGTAAAAGTGTGTGAAATGCTCTAACAGACGTGAATGCAGGGCGCTCTGAGGACTCAGGGCTGTTCATTTTGCACAAGTTAACAAATTCCAGGATTACCACATTTCATCCATTTCCTGCCCCAGAATTTTAATTCCATTTAAATGGAATGATTTTAAAGTTAGTTCTTCAATAAATTTAAGAGAACACAAACTATATATAAGAAAAATGACTTTTTTCCCCCAGACGTCTGCAGTTTAAATCCAGGATGCAGACTGCTGAGCATGAATCAAACCCGTTTGGATTACTTTAATCCTGATAAATGCCTGTCAAAGCTCCAAGGCCTTTTTCATCCCCAATTTAAGTGCATCTCTCAAGATACTAAAATCTAAAGGCCACAGCACTCTGCATACAGTAGCTGGTGTTCCAACTTCCAGAAAGAGAGATTTCAATCTGGTGAAAGACCCTACACTTAGGGAAATCCCATGGGCTTGGAGTTTTACTGCACCTTCTTTCAAACGAGTCATTAGGAGACCAAGATCCATCTTTGGTATCCAGATGTGCTGATTATTTAAAAATGGCACATGTGTTTCAACAGGAAATAGGTTAAATATGTGGTTGTATTTTAGAAGAAAATAAAGCATTTTAAAAACCTCATCCCCAAATTTATGTCTTGAGTATAGAAACAACAGGCAAAGCATTTAGCTGAAGAAAAATGAAATAAGATTTTCTCCATCATCCATCATTTTCTTCTCCTCCTTAAGAGGAAACTTTCCCAGAAGCAAGCCTGGCATTGCTGAGGCAGCCTGGAAACGAATGAAACGTGTCCCAGGCCACCAGGCTCTAGAGCTCCCGGGGCACACCCCCTCTCACGTGTCAATTGAAACAGAGCGTGTAAGACCATCTTTTTCATTGTAGAAACTCAGTAGATTCAAAGAACAAAGCAAGAATATTAGACTTGAAAGAAAATTTAGAAATGCCTTATTTTATTTAGTCCTTTTATTCTATAAATATAAAAATGAAGCCTAGAGAGGTGAAGCTATATGACCAAAAATCAGTAGACAGTTGATGACAGTGGGAAAAGAAATGTCAAGAGAGGAGTTATAATAAAAGCTTCGATTTATCTAATTGTGATATTATGTTAGGGAACTATAAAAGGAGAGTAGTGTGGTGCAGGGGTAAAGCTAGGTAAATCAGTCAATCAAGAAACACTTAAACATATAGAAACTGATTTTATTAAGATTAACACTAAACAGAACAGAGAAAGGTTGGACTCCTCTTGGGAAAACTGACCAAACTTTGGGCAAAAATTAAAGTTAGACCACAAAACTGTATTTCAAACAGTCTACAATTTTACTGTAGAATTAAATCATATGAAGGCAGCAGAAGCAAATGTAAGTTGATAAGCCAAGGTGAATGCTTTTGGCATTTATCCTGCCTGGTGTTTTCTGGGCTTCCTGAGTCTATGGTTTAGTGTCTGATGTTAATTTGGGGACATTGTCAGACATTATTGCCTCAAATCTCTCTTCTTCCCTGTCCCTCCTCCTTCTCCTTCTGGTATTCCTGTTACACGAGGGGCATATTCTGCTCTGTTTTTCTGTCTTTGTCCTCTCTGCTTTTCAAGGCTGGAGGTTTCTACTGTGATGTCCTCCAGCTTGGGGATTCTTGCCTCAGCTGTGCAGTTGGCAGAGCCCATTAAAGATGTTCTTCCTTTCTTTTACCTTTTCTTTTATCTCCAGCATATTTTGTGGTTCTTTCTTGGAATTTCCCTATCTTCTTACATGGCTCATCTGTTCTTGCCTGATGTGCCCATTAGAGCCAGTGGCATAATCGTCACAGTGTCTTGAATTCCTGGTCTGCTGATTCCAGCACCCCACCACGTCAGGTTACTATTCTTCTGCTTCCTCTTCAGATTGTGGGCTTTGTCTTTTAGTGTGTCTTCTAATTTTTCTGTGATAGCCAGACACGATGTACCAGATAAGAGGAACTGTTGAAAGTGGGCCTTGAGTGATGTGGTGAGGTGGGGGGAGGGGAATCATTCTCTAGCCCTGCAACCGGGTCTCAGTTTTGAAGCACATGTGCCCCTGGACTTGACCATCACCAGGGTGTTGCAGGTTGTCTAGAGGGGCCTGGAGTTGGGCTTCTCCCTTTCCCTGGGTCAGTTAAGCGTGTGTGTGTGCATATGCACATGTGAGTGGAAACTGACAAATTAATTCTAAGTACAAAAGGCCATTAACAAGTTAGGAGGGCTGGCCATGCTTGTATCAGAATTTACTATAAAGCTACAATAATAAAGGTAGCTTGGTGTTGGCACATAAATAGTTAACTAGGTTAATGGAACAGAGTAGGAATCTAGGAATTCACCCTCACACACATGGGCGCAGGGTATATGACAAAATCCCAGTACAGGACAGTCAGGAAATGATCATTTTAATAAAGAGAGCTGGAATACTCATGTATCCATATGGGGAAGAAAAAGAAATTTTACCCTTACTTTGCAACGCTCATAAAACTCAAGTCTTGGGGGATCTCAGACGTAAATGTGAAAGGCAAAACAATGGAGTTTCTAAAGATAATATAAGAGAATTTCTTCATGGTCCAGAGTAGGAGAAGCATTTTATAGACAAGACACAAAACTGCTACAAACACTAACTTACTGCTAACACTTAGTTAACTTCTAACTAAAAGGCAAAGGAACCCATAAGGTGCTTTATATGGAGTTTTAGTTTGTATAATCATTTTAAGCTCTACCTTAATGTTTTCAGCTATATTTTCAAAGCTAAATGTGTTTTTAAAAAGTACCACACACATAATTTGAAAATTCCCTGCAGGAGTGAAGAAAGAAATTCATATATAAATGCACATATTTCTTTTTTTAAAATTGAAGTATAGTTGAATTGCAATGTTGTGCTAGATTCAGGTGTACAACATAGTGATTCAGATATATATATACACACATATGTATACATATATATAAACTAGTTATATATATATTTTTAGATTTTTTTCCATAACAGGTTATTACAAGGTATTGAATACATTCCCTGCTCTATACAGTAGGCCCTTGTTGTTTATCTATTTTATATATAGTAGTTTGTATCTGCTAACCCCAAACTCATTATTTATCACCCTCTCTTTCCCCTTTGGTAACCATAAGCTTGTTTTCTATATCTGTGAGTCTGTTTCTGTTTTGTAAATACGTTCATATATATCATTTTTTTAGATTCCACATATAAGTGATATCACAGGATATTTGTCTTTCTCTGTCTGACTTACTTTATTTAGTATGATAACCTCTAGGTCCATCCATGTTGCTGCAAATGGCATTATTTCATTCTTTTTTTATGGCTGAGTAGTATTCCATTGTACATATGTACCATATTTTTAATCATTCATCTGTCGATGGACATTTAGGTTGCTTCCATGTCCTATTGTAAATAGTGCTGCTATGAACATTGGGGTGCAAGTATCTTTTTGAATTAGAGTTTTTGTCTTTTCTGGATGTATGCCCAGGAATGGAATTGTTGGATCACACAGTAACTCTATTTTTATTTTTTTAAGGAGTCTCTATACAGTTCTCCACAGTGGCTGCACCAATTTACATTCCCATTAACAGTGTAGGAAGGTTCCCTTTTCTCCACACCCTCTCCAGCATTTATTGTTTGTAGACTTTTTGATGATAGGCATTCTGACTGGTGTGAGGTGATGCCTCATTGTAGTTTTGAGTTGCATTTCTCTAAAAATTAGAGATGCTGTACATCTTTTCATGTGCCTTGTGGCCATCTGTATGTCTTCTTTGGAGAAATGTCTATTTAGGGCTTCTGCCCGTTTTTTGATTGTGTTGTTTGTTTTTTGATATTGAGCTGCATGAGCTGTTCGTATATTTTGGAAATTAATCCCTTGTCAATCACACAATTTGTAATTATTTTTTCCCATTCCATAGGTTGTCTTTTCATTTTGTTTATGGTTTCCTTTGCTGTGCAAAATCTTATACATTTGATTAGTTCCTATTTGTTTATTTTTGCTTTTATTTATTTTGCCTTGGGAGACTGAACTAAGAAAGCATTGCTACAATTTATGTCAGAGAATGTCTTGCCTATGTTTTCTTTTAGGAGTTTTATGGTGTCATGTCTTATATTCAAGGCTTTAAGCCATTTTGAGTTTATTTTTGTGTATTCTAACTTCATTGATTTACATGCAGCTGTCCAGATTTCCTAACACCACTTGCTGAAGAGACTGTCTTTTCTCCATTGTATATTCTTGCCTCCTTTGTCAAAGATTATTGACTATAGGTGTGTGGGTTTATTTCTGGCCTCTCTGTTCTGTTGCATTGATCCATATTTCTGTTTTTGTACCAATACCACACTGTTTTGATTACTGTAATTTTGTAGTATTGTCTGAAGTCTGGGAGGGTTATGCCTCCACCTTTGTTCTTTTTCCTAAAGATGGACTTGGCAATCCTGGGTCTTTTGTGGTTCCATATAAATTTTACAATTATTTGTTCTAGTTCTGTAAAAAATGTCGTGGATAATTTGATAGGAATGACACGAAATCTGTAGATTGCTTTGGGTGGTATGGCCATTTTAACCATATTAATTTTTTCAATCCAAGAGCATGGGATTTCTTTCCATTTCCTTGAATCATCTTTTATTTCCTTTATCAACATTTTATAGTTCTCATTGTATAAGTCTTTCACCTCCTTGGTCAGTTTTATTCCTAGGTATTTTATTTTTTTGACATGATTTTAAAGGGATTTTTTTAAACTTTCCCTTTCATTGTTAGTGTAAAGAAATGCAACAGATTTCTGTATGTTAGTCTCGTATCCTGCTACCTTGCTGAATTAATTTATCAGTTCTAATAGTTTTTGTGTGGAGTCTTTAGGGTTTTCTATATATAGTATCATGTCATCTGCATATAGTGGCAATTTTACCTCTTCCCTTCTAATTTGGATACGTTTTATTTCTTTTTCTTGTCTGATTGCTATGGCATAGGACTTCCAATACTATGTTGAATAGAAGCAGTGACAGTGGGCTTCCTTGTCTCATTCCAGATTTTAGCAGGAAGTCTTTCAGCTTTTCACCATTGAATATTACATTGGCTGTGGGTTTGTCATAAATATTTTATTATGTTGAGAAATGTTCCCTCTATACCCACTTTGGTGAAAGTTTTTATCATGAATGGATGTTGAATTTTATCAAATGATTTTTCTGCATCTATTGAGATGACCATGTGATTTTTGTCTTTTCTTTTGTTTATGTGGTGTATCCCCTTGATTGATTTATGTATGTTGAATAAATGCATATTTCTCACTGGGAAGTACGATTATGGGGCATTGCAAAATTTGTAAGTAATCCAGTTTTACAATAAGTGTATTTCATAATTGGTTGGGAAAACAAATTCAGAGTTGTATGTCTAAATTTTATGTGGTAACAAAACAAGTGCTTGAATAATCTAAACTGTTAGCAGTGGGCTCAATGGCTAGATACTGAAATAGCACACAAAGATTTTGTCCCAAGGACTTGGAAATTATCACAAAATGATTTAAATAGAAACTAGCAGGATACTTTAATCAGACTTCATGAATACTGAGATCCCAAACTGAATATTTTGTTGTGCAGCCATTTATTTTTCTAAGGTTTTAAAATCACCATATGTATGAAACCTCCTGGATAAAGTTTCAAAGAAATTAATGTGTCCAAAACTTTAGGTGAAATTTCCATGGAAAATTGCAATTATTGACATTTGGGTCTCTGAGATGTCAAAGAAGCTGGTGCAGGACACGAGGTGCCAGGCCTGCCCCTGCTGCTGTGTTCAGACTACTCTGGGGGGATCTTCCAGGGGGGAGGTGCTAACAATCAGCCCTGCTACCCAGCCGCTCCTGGCCATCACAGTTGCTCCTGGTTCCGGGCAGGGAGAAGGGGAGGCAAGTGTTTAGACTGCAAATTGAAACCTTGTAACATCTGTGTGAAATCACAAAATCACATGTAATTATAAGTGGCTTTCTGTTCTTGACATACTGAGTTTGAACACAAAATTATATGAATTTAGTTGAAAATGTGGAGGCAGCATTTGACTCCTCTCTCAGGAGAATGGCCACACTAGGAGATCAGTGGCTTCAGCCCCAGGTCGCTGGAGCCACGGTCTGGCCTCCCCAGGTGGGCTCCCCACACTCATGGTCTTAAGGTGAGATACTAAAGCTTTGACTGCTAGGTTGATTTTGACTATTTAAATTTCACATCTTTGACTGTTGGGGAGCACTGCCCAAAATAAAAAATATTATGCTAGTTCACAGGTTGTTCTGGTTGGTCAAGAAAAAGCACCCAAGTCTTCTCAGCATCCCATCAAACTTTGGAGCCTCTCCAGCAGAAGCCAGGAACAGGCTCCCAGGAATAGAAAGAAGTAGGAACCTGTCCAGGTAACAAGACGGCACCACAGGACACCGAGGGAGAGACAGCCTGCCCACACCTCTTACAGGAGGGGACTCTGGGCTCAGGAGAGGTGCTGGAGGAGCGTCCAGCACCAAGCCTAGGTCCTCAGTTTGCTGTGCTCTTTCATCCAACATCATGGAATCCTTAGGCTTGCGGGGATGTCGTTCCCACCTGCTTGCCCCACCCGTGTGTGGTGTCTGCTGACCACGCACCTGTTCTCCAGCCCTGATGCTCTCGGGGTCCCTGTGGCCTTTGGGAAGAACCCATCCCCTTAGTGAAAACTGCTTGGACGCAGCTCATGCACTGCGGCCACCTGTCCACTCCCATCCCTCCTGTAGCCTCCGAATGATGTGAGGACAAAACCTACAACGCTCACCTCGGGACCCTCAGCATCCAGCACAGTTTCTGGCCCATCGTAGGTTCTGGTAAATCTGTACAGAAGGGGATTAGATTGAGGGACTTATCAAAGTCCTACCAGAGAAGAACAGGGAGAGGTTTACAACAAGAAACCAGCTTTGACATGGTGGGGCTGGGACAGCAGGGGAGACCCCAGCAGCAGGTGGGAAACTTCAGGGCCAAGGCTGGTCCTGGTTCCCACAGAGGGTCTTCTCAGCCCCTCCAAGGCCTCAGACTGATTAAGTCAGGCCCACCAGGGTCATCGTCCCCTTGGCTTAAAGGTGACCGACTAAGGGCTTTAATCAAGTCTGGAATGATAATCTTAGACTTGGTTATATAAGAGGAGGAGGGCAGATTTTAGTTTTGGTGGCTAGATGCATTTATGGTGATATTGCAACATTATGTAGTTATAGAAAGCAGCTGGATAAACATATCCTAATATAAACCACAGAAATCAGATGAGTTAAAATGGGCAATTCATTTAATTCAATACAGGAAATAGTATCTTGGCATTCAACTTATATATTCCAAATATTCACTCCTCAATGCACACAAAAATGTGAAGCCTAATAAAATACAGATTATAAAAATAAAATCTTTCATACTAGCTTTATTATAAAATACTATTTCTAAGCCCTTCTGTTATCTCAAAAATTATTATTTTTCTTATATAAGGTAGTGTAAGAGGTATTGTACAGTCTCTTTTTTTAAATAAATTTATTTATTTATTTTTGGCTGCGTTGGGTCTTCGTTGCTGCATGCGGGCTTTCTCTAGTTGCAGCGAGCGGGGCTACCCTTGGTTGCCGTGCGCGGGCTTCTAGTTGCAGTGGCTTCTCTCGTTGCAGAGCACAGGGTCTAGGCATCCGGGCTTCAGTAGTTGCAGCGTGTGGGCTCAGTAGTTGTGGCTTGCGGGCTCTAGAAAGCAGACTCAGTAGTTGTGGTGCACTGGCTTAGTTGCTCCACGGCATGTGGGATCTTCCTGGACCAGGGATTGAACCCGTGTTCCCTGCATTGGCAGGCGGATTCTTAAACACTGAGCCACCAGGGAAGTCCCTGTACAGTCTTGAAGAAAGTTAAATTTCATAAAATTAACTGGTTATTGATATAGACATCGAATTTATCTGTGTATTTGAAGCCCTGTTCTCACTTTGGACACTCTCGTTCTGTAAAAACGTTGACAGGGTGTTTGTTTCAGCCCGAATTGTGTACAAAGTGTAGGCAGAGATGAGGGCTGACCTGGTGGGTCCCCCCAGGGCTCGGGGGGGAACTGTGACACAGGCAGGGAGAGACCCCTGGGAGCACAGGGTCTGATCGGCCCTCCCTCCACGCAGCCTTGGGAAGGATGCTGTGGACCCTGCGCGAGAAGCTCCATCCCTGGTGTCCGGCGGCTGGGACATCATCACTAAAGTGCTGTCTGCACGTGCATTTGACAAGTGAAAACATGAGGCCACTGTTGGGACCTGGGTCCAGGGTTTGACAGAAGGTAGCAAAGATCCTTTAAGTTCTGAGTGGAGCTCGCAGAGGCTACATGGCCTTTCTCTCCACCAGGAAGGAGAGGACAGAGCTCAGAGCCTGGTCCAGGCACAGCTCCGGCGGTGCCCGGAGTCAGGGCTGGCGGTGGGACTGACCGTGAGGGATTCCAGGGAGCCCGTCTCCTGCCGGTCATTCTCCTGATCCGAGCTTCCCGACTGTTCCCTCTTCAGTCTTTTATTTTCCTTTGTGGGAGAAATTCTCTGAACCATCTCTTGTGAAAGGAAGGAAGCTGCTGGCATTCCAGCTGTGCTCTCCAGTCACAAACCTTGGCGTGTTCTGTCTCACATTGTGTCCACTCTGCTGACCGACAGGCCTCGCCATTCAGGCCGAAACGTGCTCTGTCTGTACCAGGTTGGAGCAACCAGGGCGGGGAGGGAGAGACGCAGCCTTGGATAGATACATCGATTGTTTTCTAGCACCGCATCTCTAGAACACTACTTATTTATTTTTATTATTATCTCGAGCTCAGCGGTTGGTACTTCTCAGTATCAGAAACTCAGGGGTGTTCTCCACGTTTACATATGAGCCTGTCGCAGGGGCGATTGTAGGAAGCTGCCTGAGCCCGTCTCCCTTTGCCTCTCGCATCTGCTGGGAGCAGCTGAGAAGCAGCAATGACCTGGGGACTCCTGGACGCTCTTCTGTTGCTTTGGGAAGGAGGCCACGGGCAAACAAAATAGTCCAGAGGCACCTTCTTCAGATGGAAGAGGAATTCCCAGCTGTGTGGGTAATCGCATTCATCATGTTGAACAATACAAAATTTCTTGGGCAGTTACTTTAGTCCATTTTCTGTTTTAAAAACTTTGCAGCATCAGCTAATTTATCCCTCACAAGAGTCCTCCGAGGGATTTTCTGTGATTAGATCCTTTGTGAGGATAAAACCAGGAAGCACAGTTTTGATGATGGATGTTAAGTGACCGATTATGCTAGATCAGTCCTTTTGTCCTTTGTCATTTGGAAAACAAGCAGCAGAACAGAGGAAAGTTTAAATATCCAGTAGTGTTCAGACTCCGGGTAAAGTTTCAAAATTGCTGGAGTTTCCCATTTAATTTAACAGGATAATGGCCAAAACGTGTTGACCAAAACTGCGCACTGTGTTAGATTTTCATTCAGAAAGCTGTTTATCATAGTTGACAGCATCCCTAATCTCTGACTTCCTTAACACGTTTATACTAAGTGAAACTCAAGTTTGGGGAAGAAGGCGTTTTGGGAACAGCGCTCTCGTGATAGTCTGCCTGGTGTGTGCTTCCCGGATTCTCCGCTCACCGCTCAAGTGGAGGCCTCTGCTGAAATAAGGACCTCAGTCTTCCCACGATGAGCCCTGGTCACCATCAAGGGGCCGACGACGGGCACACGGCAGGACCCCATGGACCATGGACCAGGCTCATCAGGACAGCATCCAGGAGTGGGGAGGGAAGGCCCAGGAGAACGTGGCTTCCTTTTCTTTAGAGATGGAGTGATCCACGGTGTTTCAGAGCTCGAAGTAACCAGAGGTATTGAAATAAAAGTGCTTCGACTTCTCGATGACCAAGCCCATGTTGGAGCAGTGAAGTGAGTCTCCGTGTTTGCAGCTGCTCAGCCCCCGCTTCCCAGTGCAGGACCCTCCAAACCCTCCACTGAGCTCAGACCCCGAGGCCCAGGTATGTGTGTGAGTCCCGAGCTGCCCTTGGTCCTACACGTAACAGACCTAAGAGCGAACAGGGAAATCAGCCATGTTCCACAGGCAGCACCCGCTCACGGGAGGACAAAAGGAAAATTGGCAAGCACTGGAGATTCTGCTTGGTGCTATGACAACTGGGAGTCTTCAGGGATGCACAGGGTTACAGTCTTCTCAGAGGTGAGGACTTGAAGTGCGGGGCTGCCCCAAGTTCACAGACCCTGCCGCCTGCCCAGGCCCCTTCTGCGTCGTCCGCTGCGTGAGGCATCGTCTTCGTCAGAATCCACGAGCCTCCGCTTTCTGTGAGAGTTTGGCCTTTTGGGAGTGAATATAACTTTATCGTATTTGGATTAAATAAGCCAAATAGCAAGTTCTGGTCTAATTCGGCATCACTCATTCAGGATGTTTGAGGAGTCTGGGCACAGATTTGGCTGAAATAGCCAACTGTGTGAAGGACACGCCTCAGAGTATAGTTTTTAACTTTTCAGGTCTCACGTATGGAATATGGCAAACTGAGTTCTTTTCTGCCCTGTAGGAGGGACTCTTTTATAAATATTTAACTGTTTTAACCAGTTAATTGAATTCTAGTATTGCCCCCAATTTAAACTCAAGCAGATCCTTCTTCCTTTTGCTGCCAGTGATGGAACAATCCCTGTGTAGCTTCAGGCTTGTGAGCTGCGCTGGAAATGGTTCTGTATGTGTTGGCATAGTTAGGAGTTTGAAGTAAAATGCTAAGTGCAGTATTCATTTTAAATATAAGCGGTTTATTTATATGAGAAAAGCAAATCCATAGCCCAGCCTTAGGAAAGTGTTACAGATTTAGCAAGGTAAATGTTCCACAATCATAATTCTTTTTCTTTGTAGAAGACAATTCACGTGTTGAAATATTCGAGTCCTATCGGGGGATGTCCCTGTCAGCTTTTCTGATGGTGCAGAGAGCTTTAGAAGCTCTTGCCCAGGAAGCCACTCAGCAGAAACATTAGGGAGATCCTAGGCTTCCATCACCACTGTTTTCATAAAGGAGCAAGCTAGTCTAAACACAGACAAAGACGCCGTAGGGTAAGGATCAAATAATCCCTGGCAGAAACAAAACAAGAATCAGAGATCAGTCTCTTCCATGTCTTCACCTGCCCTTTGGATGTAGCAGGTTGTCCTCACGGTCCATCTCTGCGTCTCCCTGAATCCTTGCCCTTCCTTCCACCCCGAGGCCAACCCCGTGTCCAGGAGACTCTCACTCCCTCTGGCCTGGTCTTCTGTCTACACAGGCTGCCATCACAACAGACACATTTCGGCCCCCTTCACTTTTATTTCCCCACCTACCACCATGGTTGCATTTGCCCCCCCCCCCCCAAAGGCATGTTGAAGTCCTGACGCCTGGTGCCTCTGAATGTGGCCTTTTATGAGCAAGTTAAGGTGAGGTCATTAGGCTGGGTCCCCATCCTACAGGCCCGCAGGGAGAAACCCCCCGGGGACAGGGGCCAGGAGGGAGGCATGCATCCCATCCTGAGGAGAGCTTGTGGTCACCAGCCCCACTAGACGCTGGGCCTGCTGATGGCTCTGCCGACTCCTGAATGTTGGAGGTCTGGCCTCCAGTCCTCCAGAACTGAGAGAATGCATTTCTGAGTTTGAGCCGCCCCAAGCGTGGCACTTTGCTGCTGCGGCCCTGGGGTGCTCGCGCACTAGGAACCTCTCAAGCCGCTGCCCTGCCCCCGTCCACCTTTTGCCTCATTGCACATGGTTCCACATTGTCCGTGATCTTTGCTCCTGTTCTAATTTCTTGTTTATTTGGGTGCTTGTTTGTTCCTTACCCTCCTACAATCTCAGGGGATGGTGTTTGGAGACGTGCTCGGTACCTGTGGGATGGTGTACAGAGGTTGGTGACAAGATCTTTCTCCTCATTCATCATCACAGGCCCTTTGAGAGACCTTGTCACCTGTGACTCAGATTAGTAAGGAAAAGCCAGCCTATAGCACAAAACAGCACCTTTGGATGCAAAGTTTAAAGAAGGACGGCTCTGGTTATACTGCAGCTCTTGGGGGCAACTCCTCCCTTACACATCACTTCTCCCGTCAAAACAGATCCTGTTTCCATCCGCACATCAGGAGGCACTTGGGCAGTGCTGGTGCAGCCCCTGGGTTTGCTTTTAATCTTGGTTATAAACCACCTGGGTGATGCCACAGCCTGAGACCAGGCACAGTCTCAACCCCTGTCACCTGTGGATTTTCATGAAGTGGCTTTCTTCACCATACTGGTTCTCCTCTGCACTGGCTCATGTGCATCGTCTGGTTCTCATTAGCAAACTGGGAACTGGATGGTCCTGACGAGGATTTGAAGAGTTCACGGAGCCCCATCACCGGACCCGCTGCTCCCCTCCCTCCGTCTCTCTCTCAGTTTGTGGTTTTGTCTACAAGGCTGAGAAATATATGAGAGCAATGGAAACAGAGGCGACACTTTGAAGATAAAAGGTTTCTCAGAACGATCTGCTCCTGAACCTATAGATGTGCCCCCATTTTTCATTCTCACTGACACCGGTTCAGTTCAACTAAGCTGCAGTGACCCTGGGAACACAGGGCCTTCTTAGATCCATGGGAGCCAGGATCAGGTGACCGCTTGTCTTTAGTGATAATCCTGATATTGGAAGAGCAGCAATTTAACCTCAGATGTGAGAGACAGTCGGTTAACTAACGAAACGATATTTCTGCCCTGCACGATACCTAAAATATTTATGGTTTCTAATTTGGGGAAGTTTTATTTTATAATTTGAAAAAAAAACACTAGCTAAAGTGTATTAAGGGGGTTATGTTAGTTTGCTTAAGCTCTGCAGACTGTTGCCCTGGGCGCGTCTATTTGTATAGACACACCCACACATGCCGCTTTATCTATGTCTTTGTGCCCACGGTGCCGGGTCTCATCAATGGACAGCAGTCGCAAATGATACTCTTATTTCAAAATTTTGCTCCCCCCTCATGTGTAGTTCACTGGAAGAAAGCAAGCACAGACTTGGGAGCTGAGTTTCCGTGTTGGTTTGTCCTGTATTGTGTTCACCTTTTCACATCCAGTGCTGTTAGAGACCTGGAGACACCTGACATCAGTTTTCTTTTTCTTGTATTTTATTTATAATTTTTTTCTTGAAGTACTAGGAAAAGTCTAAGTACTGTGAACCCCCATCTTAACAAAAGTGACATCAGCTAAATTCCTTCCAATGGTAAATTAAAACATTTGACTTGACATCTGTTGAATTAATTACTCATGAAATGCTTATATGTTGACACTGCTTAAAAATTTATACCAGTTTTGGGAAAGGCAAAATCACAGCACGAATGAATCAAGACAATGTCACTTTGTTGAATTTTTATTGCCTGTTTCATACTGTTTATGGAAAAAAATTCTTTGCTGAAGCTTGAAAAGCTAGACATGCCTGTGGTACTTATAAAAGTCAGTCTGGTGCTTCCAGTAACTCACTTGGTACGGGCACAGGATCAAGAAAACCCTCCTAGAGGTGAGAGCGTTCCTGCTACTTGCAACCGCTTCAGCTCTATCACAGCTGACCCTGAGGGGGTCACACAGAGGAAAACAAGATGCTCTCAGACCAGTTTTGCAAGGAAGGCTCTTTCCGGCCACCTCCCTGAGCTCAGCAAGTGCGGCACCGGCTGGGCCTGGTGCTGTCCACTCTGGGCTTGCGTCTCTGCCCCTCCTGGACACCAGCCAGCTCAGACCCGCCAGAGGCCCCTGGCTCTGTCCCTCTGCTCGGAGCTGCTCTCCCTCCCGTCCTCCGTCCTTGTCTCCCTTCCGAGGTGGGAAGAGAGTCAGGTCCCGAGAGGGCTTCCCCCGGCCCCATCCTTTTCTTCTGGTGCTGCTTGTCGTCCAATGGCTAAGCCTCCCCTTGGGTGAGGGGCCTGCAGGGACGTCTAGGGGACCCCGGTGGGGATCTGCCTCTCGGGTCCTCAGGTCAGGATTCAACGCCCAGAAAAAGGCACGTGGGTTACAGCCAACGTCTCTGTCTTGAACATACGATGTGTGAGGACAGATCATCAAAAGAAAGGAATCTGTCACCCATCTCAGGAAGGAGACCAAGCCGATGCAGCAGAGAGAGGGCTGCCCAGACGCCCCATGGGGTCCTGGGGCCCCAGCAGAGCGAGGATTCGCTCCTCAGAGTTGGGACCAGGCTGTGGGCCACCCCTGGGTGCATGCGGCCATGAGAGGTTCATACATGGGGAGATCAGGGCCACAGCCAGGGCCGCCCTGCAGCAGATGGGAGCGGATTTCACACCATGGATGTGGTCGGCCCACACGCTCAGATGTCCTTGCAAATGGCAGTGGCTGGAGCTTCCACCGTCCACCCCCTGCTGTCCCGTGTCCTCAAGGTTGAAACTGACACAGGAAGTGAATACGTGACACTTACTGCTGATGGGTACTTTGGAAAGAAAAGCCTTTACGGGAGCAGGTCCTCCAGGGACCAACCGGTGACACTGTGTCCGGAAGGATAAATAAAGCGTTTATGACCATGTGTGTCCTCCAAGAAAATGGCTATTCATGGGTAGATCTATTAAACAGTGTGTAGTTAATTGGTTCTTATGGTTATTTTGCTCTGTGGATCCTTGGTTTCCAGGCCACAGTCCACTTGGGGCCAGAGGAATAGCGTCTTTAAAACCGATGTGACTGTTTATTGATGGCAGTGTGTAGAGGGGCTCACCCATCGCCACCACTGGGAGCGCGCACAAGCGGTGGCCCCGGGCGGGCGGCACTTCAGTAACCTAGTCTCTCCTGGAGTTGTCTCCACGCCTCTGCCACCCCAGGGCAGTTCCTTTCCTGACTGGGAGACACCTTATTTTATTCTCTGGTTTTAGCTTGTTGTTACTCGCGGGCCTTTGACTTTAGCTTTAGACCCTCTGTACAGACCAGAGCAGAAGCCCCAAACCCCATTTTGAAGGATGAGCCGTCCAGGCCCGGCGGGCTTAGGAGGCGCGCGAGCCTTACTCTTCCCAGCGCCTTCGCTACACAGTAAACCGCCCCAAAGTTTAGTGGCTACAAAACCCTCTAAATCACACTGCTCTCAAATCCGCAGCTTTGCAGGGCTTGGGGGCAGCAGCTCACCCCTGGTCTCTCGGCCGGAGGACCTGCATCCCGGCACCTCCGTCCGGGCGCCTCCCAGCACGTGGCCTCCCGTGGAGCGGGACCTCGCCCGGGGCCGCCTGCTCTGCGGTCCGACGGGAACCGGGAGGGGTCTAGTGGCCAGGCTGTGCTAAGCTGCGCGCAAGTGCAGCGAGGGAGGGACGCGCCCAGGGGCCCCCACCTCTGACCCGGAGTGGTGCTCCTTCCCCGCTGCCAGCCGCGCTCTCCATGCTCTGCTCACCGTTTCCAAGAGATGCTGCTTTTGCTGAATTTCAAGTCTCTGCTTTGCTCAGTTATACCTGAACTCACACTCACCCTGCGCGTTCAATGCAAACTCATCTTGGTCACCTTAAAGTGTCTTGCTGCCCCTCATATGACTGTTCCATTGTACCAGAAAGACGTCAGAAATAATGCACAGTAGTCAGCAGTCACATTTAGAGTTTGGTAAAGAAAACGGGACATGAGTCCCTCAGGGGCAGAGAGGAAGCAGCAGTGGTGACGAGGTTCCGGAGAACAAGGCGCAGGCTGCGCTTCACGGGGCGGCCTTCAAGGCCTTCCCAGCAGTGGCCTTTTCTCCCCTCACTACTGAAATCTCACATTTGTTTGAAAGTGTGAAAGTTCTGAAGGCCCGCCCACTGGGCTGCTCCTTCTTCCTCATACTGTGCTAAGGGTATTACATATGGAGTAGAAGGTAAAACAGGGTCCTGGTCTGATTAGGAAGGAAACTCGGGGGACACGGAATGTGTGTGGCTGCCCACTGGGGTGTCAGGACCACCAGACCCAAAGTTTGGGGCACGACAGTTGTAATCATCCCGAGATTGTAGAACTCGGACTTGTGATAATCGTTGTCAATCCGCTTGGTTTCAGTTACAAGGAGAGAAGTGAAGCCAAGGATGAAGGAGGTGGGGGATGGGAAGGGGACCATTGAGACCAGGATCGGGGTCCTGAGCACAGATGCTTTGCAAGGTCTACATTTATGATCCATGAGAAGAAATGGGATTAGGGGTAAAAGTGAAATGAATCAACTCAATCAGACTTCCCGACGACCACGGAGCATGAGGGGTGAAGAGACCTGTATAAGAGCACAAACGCCATGTAGAGCATCAGCTGGATAAACAGATGCTGGGAAAGAGGCCACGAGAGGAGAAAGCCTCCCTCCTGCCTGCAGAAGAGTCATCTTCCTGAATGTGGTAAATGTGGAAAGGACATCGCCACATCTGCCAGGACTCGGGCTGTGAACTCAGCTATTTCACCAGAGATGTTTACATTAGGGAAAGCCAAAGTCTGTTTGAACTCAGTACAAAAATAGCATTTGTGCTATTTGCAGACTTCTCTAGCAGATTTAATTATGGTCTTTGCAGTCAGGTAAATGCCCTACACTCTTTTGTTTTTTTTTCTTTTCTTCTTTTGGAGTGTTTTCCAGACAAAATTTTCCTCTCTTTCAAAAAGCTGTAATTATGTCAAGGAATTGTCAATAAATTATACTCATTTAATTTTATTATGGGAGTGGAGGCTTGAGATGTGTGACTGATGGTGAAATATCAGGGTGTTGTATTTGAACCACACTTTCCAAGAGTCAGTCGGACATTTTTAGAACCTTCAAGGGTTAATGAACAGAATAATGATGTTAATTTCAAGCAAGTAAGTCCAGATGGAAAATAGGAAAGAATAACAATTTTTTAACATAGCGGTAAGCTGAAACATTCATGTTACAGAAAAACAACAAAGCAACAATTCTAGAAAGCACCCTCTTTACTTCTCTTATGGAAAATGTTTCTCTTATAGAAAATTTTTCTCTTATAGGAAAAAAATATATATGTATTTAGGTGAGAAAATGTCAGTGCATTTTCATTTTTCATCCTTGGCTGGAACCAGCACAGTTATTCGTATACGTCATTTCACTACTGCTCATTTCCAACAGGATCAATGATGACTTGCATGGTCACACCACACCTGTATTTCGGTTAGTATGTGGCCACCACAGATGGATCCTGACCCTGTGAGCTCTCGGTGCAGAATCAGGGACTTTCTAAGATGGCTCCTGGGGACAGATTGTTGTACCAGAACATGGAGGCACCCCAAATCTCTGCAACACCATCCTACAGCTGGTACAATTCTAAAAGATGGCTGGAAACAAGTGTGGGAGGGATGATTAGCAGTTGGGGTGAGAAAACTGCACAGCCTCTGATGGGTCATAAGGGATGCTGGCCCCAACTGAAACAGAAATCCATCCATCAGCACGAGTAGGCACAGGAAAATTAACTTATATAAAAAGTACCAGAAACTTAAAAAGAAACTAGACTCAGGAAGTAACAGGCATATATGGATACCTAGAATAAAGGGGGCCAAGCTGAACAGAATAATTGGAGGAAGCAGGAGGGGGGAAAAGCAAATTAATTTGTGCACACAGACACACAGTTTGTCAGTGATATTTGTTCTACATCAAACTGTCATGAAGAGATACAGTCTGTGAAAAAGAAGTAGTTAGCGCAGGTAATGAATCTCTCTAATTTGAAGACAAACAGACAAAACTGATCGCAACGAGCAGAAGATTGGTTATTGCAGGAAAGAAAATTGAGAAAAGTTAAGGTGTAGTTTGAGGAAGACCAGTAGTCCTGAGAACGACAGAAACAGGGTCTTGGGACCCTGGGAAAAAGCCAAGGAGACAGACGCCACATTGCCTACCCTCTAACTAGGGCTGGCTTCACTGTCAACCATATTTTCCAAACAGGATTGAAGAATGTATCTATTTTAATTAGGCGGAACCATCTGAATTTGCAAATATTCACCTGTCTTTGACCAGACCTGCGAAAACAAAGGCGTTGCCATGTTGTTCATTTTATTTATCATTTAGTCATCGTGACTTATGCTTTTTCTACTGCATGAAGCCCAGGACTGGCTCCGGGTGGTCCTGAGAGCACTGCCTGGCTGCGTCCAGCGGCCCTAGACTGGGATCCCCTCCCTCTGTGTCCTTGGAGGAGCCGTCGACACCACTGAGTCTGTAAAATGGGGATGATACCGTCGACTTCAGAAAGTTGTTTGAGGGAAAAATGAAACGAAGGACAAAAGTCCCTTGCACTTTGTCTGAAACATGCTCAAGAATATCGGTCCTCACAGTTCCTGTTTCTGGAAGCGCCCCCCTCCTCCCGGGACGCCCCCAGCCCTGCTGGAAGTAGAGACAGGCCGTCTTCCTCATTTCTGCCCCCGTCCACGTGATGGCGGCTCTGCCTTGGAGTCTGGATGGCCGTCAGGTCACTCCCGCCTCAGCTTTCAATGCTTGGCTTCTCTCCTGTTTGGCTTCATGCATTTGAGCCAGACTCATGGAAAACAGCCTCGAAATTGCAATTGTGAGCTGACTCCACCTGACGTCCAGATGGGCACAGCCCCGCCGGCTTAGGTGACGGAGAGGTGAGGGCAAAACAGCAGGATGGACATCCAGATGGACTTTCTAGTAATCCCAGTGGAACCCAGGACTTTCTAACATGGTATCTGCTGGGCTTTACCAAATTTCCCTTACCACCAGCAACCTTTTAATCCTGAATGAGAATTAGCTTTTTCAGTTAATCTACAAACGTAAGAATGAAGGAATCACTCATGAGAGCAGTGTGTGTTGAAAGAGGGATGATTTGAATCAAGCTGCGTTTTTGGATTTTTACCTTTCACCAAGCCTGAAGACATGATTACTTTTCAAAATTTCCTTTTGGTAAGCCTGGCATGCCATTTTATAACACTGACGACTTTTTTAATTTATTCAAGTTGAGGATTCAGAACTTATTGAAAGCAGGAGTTGTGGGTTGCTGCATATGTGCCCAATAAGTTTTCATCTTGCTGTTTGAAGACCTAGTTATAAACTATTTTGAATAAAGCAGTTCTACCTACGCACAGGCTAATTTTTATTGCCAATGTGGATTAAAATCCACATCCATAATTTATGTCTAGTGGGTTTTACCACTGATACAAACCACAGTGTTGGAAAGGATTCCAGAAAGTGGCTGAAGGTAACGTGGCCGACACCCCAGCTTCTTTCTAATCATCTTCAGACATCTGTGGACACCTGCGGAAGCCTGGAGGCTTCCATATCAGCACATAAAAATGCAACAGTGGTGGGTGAGGAACCACTCAAAGTAAAATAGAGTAAACTAGAGATAAATTCCATTTGTGAAAATGAGAATGGTTTCCAAGGGGCCAAGCAATGAAATCTGGAGGAAACACGAATAAGAAGGTAGGTGGGCCCTTCCAGGGCATGAACGGCACCAAGCACTAACCAAGAAGGGACTCCTGAGGTCCCCCTCCCATATCTGTAACGCAGGGGGTCTCTTCAGAGGACTGGTGTCTGTTGTTTCACATTTGTGGGCCTGTCTACTGAGTCAACCAATTCTCAAAACTTGTACATGTTTTTTTTTCTTTTTTTTTGCAAAAGTAAAAAGAAAAAGTAATAAAGCTATTGTCTTCATTGTAATTAGTGAAGAGCTAGAAATGTTTTTTTACATTCGTTATTGGTATTTGGTATTGCTGGGTTCTATCATAACAAATATGTAAGTAAGTTAGTGGGTGGTGAGAGTGGAAATGTATGTAGACTTCTTATTAGGTTTTAATTCCAAAGGCCCAGCTGTAAGTAGCTTTTTTATTCCAATGACTATAATTTCACTTTTCTCACTGCTAGGTCTATTATCTGAGCACAGTCAGGACAGGTTATAAAAAGTGATAATATGAGATTAGTGATTAGAGGCCAGAGAATATCTTTTTCACTGAACAAATTTACACTGAACAAATTTAAATAATTCATTTCTTCATTAGCTATTTATTAAGCACATCTCAGGAGTGAATATGTGTTTATCAGAGAAGATACAAAGGTGATCAGAGCAAAGGACACTCACTCTCTCAGGAGCTGGCAGGCCAGAAAACACATAATAACATTTTTTAATATAACCTAGGACTTTTGAAAATACCAAGATTATTTAGGAGAGGAAAAAAATAACTCACGCTGCTTAGGGAAGAAAGGAATAACTGTGTTGTCTCCTGATGTCAAAACCCACGTGGCACAAGTGCAGCTGCAGGTGATGCTGGACCCAGGAGCTCTTGTGCCCTGGGATCTGGTCTCACCTGTCTTTGCATCTGGTCTCTTCAGACCCCTTGTGATGAAGTTCACCTGTGGGCATCTCCCCACTGCATGTTCCCAGATTCATGTCCAAGGGCAAGGAGGAAACACCTGTCTCTATTAACAGCCTCATGCTAAGTCCTCAGTGGATTCTGACAGGGTCATATATCCACATTCAATTTGTGATGCTCTGATTAGCTAAGCCTGAGTTAAAGTCCAAATGAATAAACTGGAGAAAAGCAAAAACAGTTGCAGATTTAGCAGAAATCACCAGAGAAATTGCAAGGTGCAAAATTCAACATATTTCCATTCCAAAACTACTAAAACCCTTATTTTCTTGTGAATTTACTTTTTAGTGACTTTCCCCCCAGTTTTATTGAGAAATAATTGGCATACATTCATATACATATTCATGGTATGCAGCATGATGATCTGATTTACATATATTGTGAAATGATTACCACAATAGGCTTAGTTAACATCCATCATGTCATGGAGTGTACGTGAGACCATACAGTATATTTCTTTCTCTATCTCACTTATTTCACTTAGTATAACATCTTTAAGGTCCATTCATGTTGCAAATGGCAAGACTACATTCTTTTTTATGGCTGAATAAAATATTCCCTTGTATATACACCACATTTTCTTCTATTCATCTATCGATGGACACTTAGGTTGTTTTCATGTCTTGTTTGTTGTAAATAAGCTGCTGTGAACATGAGGGTGTGGACACCTTTTCGAGTTTGTGTTTTAATTTTTTTTGAGATATTCCCAGAAGTGGAATTCCTGGATCATACAGCAGTCTTATTTTTAATTTTTTGAGGACCCTCCATACTGTTCTCCATAGTGGCTGCCATTTACATTCCCATCAACAGCGCACATGGATTCCCTTTTCTCCACATCTATGCAGCATTTGTTATCTTTTGTCATGGGAGACTGAAAACTAAGTCTTTGGGGAATGTAACCTAGTGGGATTCTTAATAAATACTTGAAGAGTATTGATGATGACAAAAATCTGCTGCTGTAGACTGTGCCTGAAAAATAAATTTCCTGTCTTGCGTCCCCTCATTACCCAGTCCAAGAGCCACACTAAAGTAAAGAGAGCTCAGTGTCACCTGTAACCTATCCCCTAAGAGTTTTACATAAAAATATTATCAGATTAAATTAAACCTTACAAGTGTGTCTTACACAACATGGAAACAATACTATTAATCACCTAAACTTAATTGACATTTATAAGACATTCCAACCAAAACTGCAGAATAGATGCTCATTTCTGTTATACATAACATATTCATCAGGCAGTATGGTCACACTCTGGGTTATAAAACAAACCTTAAGACGTAAAAAGTGCTTAAAATTGTGCAGAGTACATTCTCTCACTATAATGACGTTGAGTATAAATCAATCACAGAAAGATATCTGAAAATTTTCTAAATATTTGGAACTAATCCGACATATTTTTAAGTAATTCATGAGCTAAAGAAGCTATGAGAGAAGGTAGAACATATTTTCCAATAAATTGATATAAAACACAAAATTTCAAAAATTGTGAGATACTGCTGAAGAGATACTTACAGGGAAATGTAGAATTTTAAATGACTATAATAAAATCAATGCTTTCCTAAGAAATGATAAAAAGTAGATCAAAGTAAAATCAAATTAAGTAGAACAAAGGAAAAATAAAAGAAAGAGTGGAAAATCAGTTCAATAAAAAATAGATAAACAATAGAAAAATCCATGGAACAAAAAATCTTTGAAAATATCAATAAAATCTATGAAACTCTAGCCAGGCTGAATAAGAAAAAAACAGGAAAAGATACTATTTACTAACATGAGGAGTGAAAAATGAAACATTTCTAAGATCTTACAGACATTAAAAAAATAATAAAGACATTTCAAGTACTCTTTTATGGCAACACATTTGGCAAATTATATGAAATAAACATATTCCTTGAAAGCTACAAATTACCAAAACTGACTTAGGAAGAAATAGAAAACCTCTAAAGTGCTTTATACATTAAAAAAAAAAAATACTGAAAACTTTCCACCAAAGTCCATATATATCGTAGCCCATGTAATAAGGTAATAAAAAAGGGGCATATAGATTGGAAAAGAAGTAAAACCATCTTTATTTATAAATGAAATGATCATGCAAATAAAAAATTCTAAAGACTACAAAATAGCTACTAGAACTGATAAGTGAGTTTAGTGGGGTCATAACACACATAGTAGAAGTGCAAAGATCAATTGTATTTCTATATACTACTATGAAAAATAGGAATTTGAAATTGAAGTACTATTTACAACAGGATTAAATATGACATACTTAGGAATTAACTTAAAATATGAACAAGATCTATACACTGAAAAGTACATAGGACTGCTGAGGGGATTAAAGAAGACCGGAATAAATGGAGAGATAGACGCTGTTCTTGGATGGAAAGACTCGATATTGTTATAGTGTTAACTTTGCCCATTTTGGTCCATAGACTCAAAGCAATCCTAGTCAAAATTCTGAGAAGACGTTTTTTTTAGAAAACAGCAAGTTGATTTAAAATTTAGGTGTAAATGAAAAGAATCTAGAGTCAAACAATCCTAAACGAAAGACAAATCTCTGTGTCTCACTCCGTCTGAGTTTGAAATTTACTGCAATGACAGTGTAATCAAGATAGTGGAGGGTTAGAAAGAGAATCGCCTCACCAATCAAAGGAGCAGATAGGGTCAGAAAAAGCAATAGACACAAATGGCCATTTGATTTTTAACACGTTTAACAATACCAATTGGGAGAAATGACAGTCGTTTCAACAAATGGTTCCAGGACAACTGGATAGAGATATAAGGGAAAAACACCTCGACATCCACTTCATGCCATAAATGAAAGTAAATTAAAAATGGACTGTGGACTTAAGTGCAAAAGCTAAAAGTATAAAACTTCTAGGAGGAATCATAGGAGAAAATATTTGAGACTTTGTGGCAACTTCTTATATAGGAAACCAAAGGTATGTATAGTAGAAGAGAGTTTTCATAAACTGGACTTTATAAAATTTAAAAACACTGCTCTTAAAAAAATGAAAAAGAAGCAAAATGCAAGCCACATACTGGGAAAAATATATGGCAAAGAGTGTGTATTCAGAATATAAAGAGAACACATAACACAATAATGTGATGAACAAGCCAATTTTAAAAGGGGCAAAATATTTGAATAAATACTTTCAAACAAATTGTTAACAAGCACGTGAGAATATGTTTAACATCTATGGTTAACAATGAAACTTAGAGCCTCCATGACCACTGCAGACACAGTAGAACCTATTAGTCTTAAATTTGAAAGACAAATATCTTTTCCGAATATTTTTAGTAATCTAGGTGTGAACCAAGTCTGAAGACAAAGAAGGAGAGGAAATAAGGTAGAAACCAATGTTCATTGCTGCCCACTAGTAGCGGGGCTGGACTAGAGGTCCGCTGTCCCCAATTCAATTCTCACGTTCCTCAGCGAAGACTGTTATCCCACTTCACACGTGAGGTGATGTAGGGTTAAGGCCAGCTCTCTTCGGCCAAAAATCCTTGTTTTATCTGTGGTATTGCATGGTCAGTGGGGGACACACAGCAAGATCGCCTGCCACGGGATTCCTGGGTTTCCCTTTCTGGGATCAGGCGTCACCCCCACGTTTGTGAGTGGGACTACTAACAGTTCAAGTTTGAAGGGAGGGCAGACCAATCCCTACACATCTTTGCGTTCATACGTCTTCTTCAGAAGGAATTCCTTGGAGCGAACATACCTTCAAGCTATGGAAAAGCAATTACCTTCAAGGCAGTGTATTATCTCTCAATCTTTGACAATTTTTGTTTGAACTCTGCTTGTTTGAGGAAAAATACACCATTAATTTTAGCCTGAGCATATAACCCCGAAGATAGTCCAGGGAACTGACAAAGTATCCAGAAAGCTATCAAATATGTTAAAAGAATTGAGTTAAAAATTACTACAGTTTAAAATATGTTGAGAGAAACAGCACATTCCTTTTGTTCTATATTACGTTTAAATCTTTCACACATGGCTTAGTCACAGAATTCTCAGGGCATGTGGGACTAGCCTTATTTTCATGCTGAGGGATTGATGGAGAATTTTTATGTTCAGTTAGGGACCTGAGGTCATGGACTTCCCTGACTCACAAATAATATTTCAATTTGTCATCTAAATGATTACATCTCATATGAACTTGGTAAAGTGGAGCCAACTGAAAACAAGTAATTACTAAAAATAGCTTCTAGTTCCTCACCTAGACAATCTCCTACTTGAAATTAAGACAACCTTCCAAACAGCTGGCAGACTGACAAGTGAGGATGCTGTGTCCACCTGAGACCTCCAGAAAGAGAGAGAGAGAACACCGGAAGTGGCTCTGACAGGTCTATAATTTGCTGACAAAGAAAACTGCAAAGTTTGCGTATTTTCTTTTTGTCCATATTTCTGACCACATCACGCTTCCCCTTGGAAGCTGCCTCCTTCACCTGCTGCAGGCTGTACTATTTCCCCTCTGCTCTCCCTGCCGTGTTGGTAATTACCTTCTTTCATACCGTCCATCCCTCTATTCTTCCTTCCTCCTTTCCTGCCATACTTTGGGGTAACTAGGTATTTCCTTAGGATTACATTTTATCTCCTCTATCATTGGGTTTTTTTGGCTATAACTCTTCATATTGTATTTTAGTATTAGTATAGGATTTATAAATACCAATCCTTAATTTAATAAAATCTACTCTGAATTAATATAATACCACTTTGTTCTCTTATCTTTGTGCTATTGTACATTTTATATATATATAATATATATATTTTGTTGAAGTATACTTGATTTACAATACTGCCTTAGTTTCAGGTGTATAGCAAAGTGATATATAGATACATATATATGTGTGTGTGTGTGTATATATATATATATATATATATAACATATATATAAAACTGAATTCAGATTCTTTTCCATTAATATGTATATATAAAACTGAATTCAGATTTTTTCCCATTTTTTATTATTTTATTAATAATAAAATTATCCCATTTTTTGTATTATATTATATATATAAAACTGAATTCAGATTCTTAACCATTATAGGTTATTATGAGTTATTGAATATAGTTCCCTGTGCTATAGTAAGTTATACATTTTAATTCAACATATATCATAGATTCTACAATGCATTATTATAGCACTTTAAAGAATCAGTTTACTTTTAAAGATATTTAGTAAATAAAAGTATTTTATACTTATCCACACTTTTGTAATTTCTAACACTCCTATAAATCCAAATTTCCATTTTCCTTGAGTCTAAAAAAGCTTCTTTAGCAATCGTGGCATGCTGGCAGCACATCCTTTCAGCACTTGATCCTGGGAAAACGCCTTTATTCTGCCTCCATTTTGAGGGACATAGAAATCCAGATAGGCACTTTTCATTTGTATCACTTTAAAGATGTCATTCCATTTTCTTGTGGTCTCCACTGTTTCTGATGTAACAGACTCTCACTCTTATCATTATTCCTCTCTAGGAAATGGGTTTTTTAAAAAAGATACACTTGCTTTTAACAATTCCTTTTTAAAATAAACCTTTTATTTTAGAAGAGTTATAGATTTACAGAAAAAAGATAACACAGAGTTCCCATATGCCCCTCACCCAGTTTGTTATTAAAATCTTACATTGGCATGATCAATTTGTCACATCTAATGAATCAGTCTTGATACAGTAATATTATTATTAGCTGAAGTCCATACCTACTTGAGATTTTCTTAGTTTTCCCCTAATATCCTTATTGTGTTCTTGGATCCTATCCAGGAACCATATGACAGGTAGTGGTCGCCTCTCCTTAGCCTTCCTTGGCTATGGCATTTCTCTCTTCCCCTGTTCTGGTGGCCTCTGTCTCAGGTGGGATTTGTTGGGTGTTTTCCTCATGACTGGGGTCAGATGGTGGGGGAGGAGGAAGCCAGGAGTACAGTGCTGTTTCCATCACCAGCTTCTGGGTGTATCTCCTCACTGCTGATGTTACCCTTGACAACCTGTCTGAGGTGGTGTCTGTCAGGTGTCTCTACTGTACAGTTACTCTTTTTTACCCCCTTTGCATGCTGTGATCTTTGGAAGGGTTTCACTGTGTGTAGCCCACACTGAAGGAGTGATGCTACACCTCTTAAAGGGCAGAGTATCTGCATTAATTATTTGATGTTCTGTGCATGTGAGAGGTGCGTTTTCCCCCCACTTTAAATTCATTTCATCATTTATTTATATAAGTATGGTACTTTGGGTTATGATCCAATACCTTTATTTGTTCCTCCAGTTGTTCCAGTTTTAGCCATTGAATGCTCTTTAAGATGGAGCCAATGTCCCTTTAACAGACCTATCTTTGTGCATTTTTGTGAATCACTTCCGTACTCTCTGTCATGACAAGATGCAGCAACCTCCTATGTGTGCTTCTTACCTCATTCTCAGAAACAGCCATTTCTCCCCGGAGACATGGTAGGATTTCCTCGTATCTTCAGTTTGATGGAATTGACCATGGGGTGCCCGGGTTTGGTTTTCTTTGTGTTTCTCCTCTTGTTGTAACAGAGTTTCTTGTATCTGTGGGTTTATACTTCTTATCACATGTGGGAAAAACTCACGACCAAACCCATATAGATTATATAGATTTTTATCTTATGTTATCTTCTATGAGTTTTATGGTTTGTGGAGAGTGTAAGGTCTTTGTCAAGATTCATTTTTTTGCAGTTGTTCCAGCACCATTTATTGAAAACTCGATCTTTGCTCCATTGTATTGTCTTTGCTCCTTTGTCAAAGATGAGTTAATTGTATTTATGTGGCTCTCTGTTCTGTTCCATTGTCCTCTTTGTCTGTTCTTCTGCCCACGCCACCTGCCTTGATTACAGGAGATTTAGAGTGAGTCTTGGATTTGGGTAGTATCAGTCTTCTTAGTTCTTCTCCTTCAACATTGTGTTCTGGGTCTTTAGCCTCCATATACGGAAGGTAGAAGCGGAGATCAAGAACGCAGCTAGAAAGAGCCAGCAGGGCTAGATTTGAGAAAAAGACAGGAAAACAAATGATGATTTAAAATCTTGTCCGTGGTCTCTCTTTGGTGATTTTGAAAATTTTTAGGAAAGATTTTGATGGTCCGTCAATTAATTTTTGGTTTTATAACTGTTACATTTTGAATGATACACTTTGGGGAGATTGGGTTTTAGGAGAAATCAAGAAAGCTCTGCTTTATATGAAAACACAAAGATAGAGATGTCCCAGCAACTTATCAAATGAAGACCACAGAATTCTGAAGAATGATGGCTCACCCAGCTTGCCTAGCATCACTGTGTGATTGTGTAAGCTGAGAAACTGGGTCATCCAGTACAAGGCAAAAGGCACGTAATGTCGACACCATATTCTACCATGTTTTATCCCAAGGACTGTTATTAGCTGTACCAAATCCCTTTTTAGTTTATGACATTTCTCAGAATAAGCAGTATTACCTGCCTTTATTCTTGTTCCAGAAACGTCTCTTCAGCATAGTTTTCAGTATGCGATTTCTAAAACACAGATTTGATTATGTCAAATTTTCTCCAGCTTAAAACCCTTAATCAGCAAGTACCCCATTGTGTATAGAAAGTCAGTGTGGCTCTGTGGTCAGGGAGACACGTAGCTTGTTCGAGTCCAAATCCCAGCTCCAGCCCTGGGAAACTCAGCCTGGCATGGATTGCCACACTCTTGTCAAAGGTTCTTCATCTGCATGATTATATATTATTGTGAACATTAAATAAATATATAGTATTGGTTTTATTTATAAAATATTCATGATTTATATAAATATAAAAACATACTATCATACATAGATATAAAATGAAAATAAAATATAGATAATATGGACATGAACTATACAGCAATACATATTATGAACATGTGTTTAACATACACGTCACACTATAGTGTCTGATGCAGAACACATGCTCAAGGCGTGGTAGTGATTCCAATTATTAGCATCAAAAGATCTCATTTGCATTACATCTGAGGTCCTAAGTGATCTGGGAACCAATCTCCTTTCCATCAAAATTTTACTGACTTCATCTCCTTTATTTGTGCTCTTCTTACCCTAATCACAGCTTGGTTTTGCACACAGAGCTTCTGTAGAAACGGCGTCCCAGAAGGGAGCTCGGTTCTGCCATCCACGTTGCGCCCCTGTGGGCCTTTCTCTTGTTGACTGAATATTCTTACAGGTCAGAAGAGTGGCCGCCCAGGGCCCTCCTGTTCCCACGGAGGGTGGATTTTTCATCTGCCAAATATCAAGTTTTTAAATGGAATCAAGCTTTTCAGTGGAATATCAATAAAATCCTGCCTGTATCATTGTAAGATTGATTTTCTAATGCTTTTCTCACTCTATCTTCAGCCACATCTCCAACCCTAAGCTTTTAGAAATGACTTTATGATGTTGTCTTGGAAAGCCCTTGAGTTCACTTTGAGGTTACATTTCTTATGAAAATGATAATACTGCTGATTGGGGCAGCATTGAGATGATAGTACAACAGAATTTCTGAATCCTGATTTAACTGGGACTTTTGTTCTCCTCCATGACGTCTTAGAAGGAGTTGTTTAAAAAAGAGAAAAAATGAATCACGACACCTCTTTATTTTGAATGGGGTTGCGTGAGAGATCCCAATGGCCTCAGATCCCAATATTTAGTACTTGCAATCGACCACGTAGAGGGCAGATCTGAATACTCTCAGCTCCAAGCAGGCACATATACAGGTTTGCTCCCATATATTTTCCTTTACCGCCTAAACATTGGTATTAGCGATCACCAGCAATCACCATTGAGAGGATCCAGGTTTGCCAAGGGCCAGGACAGATGCAGACGGAGAGAAGCCTAGGGCTGCTTTCAGCCACCTTGTCTAGAGTTCCAGGGACCACAGCTTTGCACCGAAGCTTAAAGCCCCTGCCCCGGCCAACTCCACTCTGCCCACACCCCCCATGACATCCTGTGGAAGAAGAGAAGGCTCTGAAGAGGAAAAAAGAGAGAATTAGGGTCTCAGAGCATCATCCTATCCAGAGCACATTCTTGTAATTTTCTAAGGAAAGGGGTGGGGGAGATCTTCTGTTTTATATATAAAAGAAAAACATAAACATTCTGGATCCCCAGGGAAGGTAAGACAAGAGCGCATGACCTTGGACAGCCTGTTTTGTAGTTCTCTTCACATTTTGGAGTAAAGAAGAGGAGATGGTGATGGGCCAACACTAGGGTCCCTCCCAGCCATCCACAGATAAGAGTCCCTTGCAGCCAGCACTTTAAACCATGTCTAGGTGCATTGCCCACAAAGGTATCAAGATGGCCCCATACACATTCAAATGATAATATAAAAACATCAAGACTGGTTTCTTTATAAAACATAGTAAGTGTCTCCTTCCATTATGGAATCACTTATCCCCACAGAGAAATCAGACTTCCATTGGAACACAGCTTCCTCTTTTTTGCTCCCCAGAGGAAATCTCAATATATGGCCCTTTCACTTTTCATTCTGTTCATGCTGAAACCAAAGGCTGAAAGAACATCCCTTATCTGGCGACTGATTTGTGTAAACTTCCGTTTTAGCCTATGGAATCATTCGTAGGAACCCAGAGAGGGGTTTTCTCAACCCCAATGCACTCCCATTTCTCAAATTTCCATGGTTCTAGGATCACTCGGTATGGATAAGTATAGCACAGCAATGACCTGACACCCACAGAACTGAGGAAACATAAATAACAGAAGTAAATGTGAAGACTGCAGCAACTTTAACCCTAAGCACCAGTCCTTGGCTGGCGTCACCACCGATGCAGTCAGCAACCTCCACCGTCCCTCAGTCCTGCCCACTGTATCGTTCTGATGTGAATCATTGCTCCCCTTTCTCTGCCATTTCACAGTTCTTTCAAATACACCACAGCATCTTCAAGCCTCCATGCATCAGACATCACAAAGAACAGAGAAGTCAGAGACACATTTCCCTTGAAGTGTACCTTCATGTCCACACACTTTTCTGCACCCTGTGCATGCTTTGTCTTCCCTCCTTCCTAGAGGCTAATCTCACTGCGTGGTCTGTGGGCCTCATCTCCTCAGTATTCCCTTCCCCTCTGTCTCTCTCTCTCCTCTCTCTTAGTTTCTTTATTTTTTTAATTTTCTAAAAATTTATTTTATTGAAGTATAGTTGATTTACAGTGTTAGGTTAATTTCTGTGGTACAGCAAACTGCTTCAGTTTTACACATATATACGTCCTTTTTCATATTATTTTCCATTATGGTTTATGCCAGGATACGGAATACAGGTCCCCGTGCTCTACAGTAGGACCTTGTTGTTTATCCATTCAGTATATAATAGTTTGCACCTGCTGACCCCAACCTCCCACTCAAACCTTCCCCCACCCCCTCCCCCTTGGCAACCACAAGTCTGTTCTCTATGTCTGTGAGTCTGTTTCTGTTTCATAGATAAGTTCATTTGTGCCATAATTTAGATTTTACATATAAGTGATATCATATGATGCTTGTCTTTCTCTGACTGGCTCACTTCACTTAGTATGATCATCTCTAGGTCCATCCATGTTGCTGCAAATGGCATGATTTTGTTCTCTTTGATGGCTGTCTCTCACCTTCTTTATATTTATAAAGGCCGCATCCAGGTGCTGAAATGCCTCCCCTCAGCCCACATCTCCAGTTATCACTCTCCTCCATGCCACCCACCTATCAACATTTTAAATGGCTTTTAACCTATTAATTTTTTCTTTACTTCTTTGTTTTGTTGTTATTTTACACTGTGGTGAGACACACACAAGACAAAATTTACATCTTAACTGTTTTTCAGAGTGTAGCTCAGTGGCATTAAGTACACTCACACTGTTGTACCACCATCACCACCATCCGTCTCCAGAATGCTTTCATCTTGTAAAACTGAAACTCTGTCCCCGTTAAACAGGAGCTCCCCTTCTCCCCCCTCCCCATATGCTGGCACCCACCGTCTACTTTCTGTCTCTGTTATTTTTACTACTCCAGGGATCGCACGCAAATGGAATCACACAGAATTTGTCTTCTGTGAAGGGCTTATTTCACTGAGACTGACGCTCTCGCGGCTGATCCGTGTGGTACCGGGTACCAGAATATCCTTCTTCCCGCCGCGGAGCACAGGCTCTGGATGCGCAGGCTCAGCGGCCATGGCTCACGGGCCCAGCCGCTCCGCGACATGTGGGATCCTCCCGGACCGGGGCACGAACCCGTGTCCTCTGCATCGGCAGGCGAACTCTCAACCACTGCGCCACCAGGGAAGCCCTATCCTCCTTTTTAAAGCTAAAGAATGTTCCGTTGTATGTACCCACTGCATTCTGTTTATCCATTTCTCCACTGATGGACACCTAGGTTGCTTCCACAGTTTAGCTTTTGTGAGTAAAGTTGCTTCCACAGTTTAGCTTTTGTGAGTAAAGTTGCTGAGAACATGGGGGCACTCATATCTCTTCAAGACGAAGCTTTCAGTGCTTTTGGGTATGTACTCGAAGTGGAATTGCTGGATCATGTGGTAATTCTCTGTAATTTTTGAGAAATCACCATAGTGTTTCCCACACAGTTGTACCATTTTACATCCCCACCAGCAGAGCACAGAGTTCCTCCCACTTCCGTTTCAGTCACTCTGAGCTTGTTTCATACCAGCTACTTAATTGAAACTATCTTGATAGGATTACTTTTCCTACCACTAAATCCAATTGTCCCTGTTCAGTCCCTGTTTGTCATAATTTCTCACGAATTTTCATTCATTTATAAATATTTATTGAAGGCTTAGTATATGCCAGCCTATATCTACTTTCTGGGGAAGTAGTAATAAATGAGACAGACAGGAAGAACAAACAAACAAAAAGAACAAAAAAATAAACCTTGATCTCATTGAGATGTGTTGATTAAAAATAAAAAAAGTGAAATAGAAAGCATGTATGTTAATTATAAGTGGTAAGAGGAAAATGCAAGGCAGAGACAATGTATAAAAATTGTTGATGAAAAGATATTGAAAGCTTAAATAACTGGTCGTGGAGAAATCACTGAAATGACGGCATTTGTGTAAAGACAAAAAGGAAATGTGTGTCAGACTGTACACTTGAGGATGAATTTGTGGAATGCAGCTGATACCTCAATTAAGCTGTTTGAAACAAGTAAGATATAGAAATTTATAGTTGTTATCAGTAGGAAAATAAACAGAAGAATCTTATTTGAGAACAGGGGACATTTTGCCTTATTAGACAAGTTAGTTTTGAGGCCATGGCAGAAAATTAAGGGGATGGTGCCCAGTGGGGTGCTGGACCCAGGAGAAACCCCTGGACGTGAACAGTATGTAGACACTGCCTGAGACCAGCAGACCACACCCTACTTAACAGCTGCTTTTCTCCCAACATTCAGGATACACATCTTTGAGAGTTTTATTGACTCCTTCAAATCACTAGTTTTTGGTTATCTTATTTATAGTTTACATACTGAAAGATTATAACTTACACTACAAGACTACAATTCTATACTTACAATGCATTGTTAAATTTAAAGGTAATTTAATTTTCATGAGATGCATAGTCACAGTTACTTAAATAAATGTCATTTAGGAAGCAACAATGGTAGAGTGTCATTTTGAAAGAAGAACATAGAACACATTCTATATAATTTATGTTGCTTACGGAGTTTTCAATCTTTTTTACATTTTGTCAAATAGAGAGTGCGAATTGTAGAATCAAATTCAAGGCACTGATTTCAAAAATTCCAGTTTCGTTTCATTTTAACAAAAATGGGAAGATTTGGTTCAAAGAAAAAGATTTCCAAGGATTTCTGGTCATTAAACATTTCTTATAAAGAGCTTTTTCAAAGACTTAAGAGTAACTTAATCAAGTGCACATGGTTTAACGTTTCTTTGCAAATCCAGTGATTGAAGGAAAAACAATTTTGTGCTGAATGTATTTGCCAGAACCTTTCAAAACCAGGTAAAGATGTATTTTGTTGAAAATGAGAGGGTGCTGGTTTCGTCCATCCCTATCAACAGATACCATTGTTGAAAATAAGTGAGCCAAAGCCCTGGAGGATCTGACACTAGAGCCAGATGTGGATTCTCACACAGGAAGATTTTTTTATGATGTTCCAAAAAACTAACACTACCACTTTGGTTGCCATCAGACGGAAGCTTTGCAGCTGATGGAGCTCCAGGCCTTCGGAAAGTGGTCCTGGGGTTTGTTCCAGGAGGGATTTGTCTCCTGTGCCCAGGCCCGAAGGCTTGCTGTCATTCGTCTCTAAACTAATATCCTTCCATATTAGCCCAAATCTTTACTCCATCTCTCTCTCTCTCTCTCTCTCTTACACACGCACACACACACACACACACACACACACACACACACGTATTGCCTTTTCTAAATTAAACAAAACTCTGCTTTATTGCATAAACTTATTACATAAACTTGCATGAACCTAGGATGCGTTAGTAAAATGGGAATAACATCACCGTCCTTCTCCTTTGTTGTGACAGTCGGATCTGTGATGCACCCAGTTCAGAAGAGCAGCTGGAACGAGGTGCCCTCTTTGTAAGTGGCAGGAACCCAAGGGTCTTCAGGGTCACTGCAACCAGCCATGTTTTGGAATCTTTCACTGCATCACCACACTTCTGTGTCTAATTTATGTGGCAATCCATATTTTTTTCAGTTGTAACAGAAATCCAACTCGAACTAGAATAATAAAAATAGGATTACTGGACAAGTACAAAGGTAGATGACAAAATTATTGAAAAACCTAAAAGAGTCGGTGCATCTTGCAGCACCGCTGTCAGCAAACTCTCTCCCTGTCTGCCCCACCCCCACCGACAATATCTCCATATCTTGTCTTTGCTTTTTGCTTTTCTCCCTGTGTCAGCTTCATGCTCTTGGTTATTTCATGGCCACACAGATGCTGGGAGCTCAGGAATATCTTCCTTAGAGAGTTGGGAGGAACATAAAGGAGACTTGTCCCCCGAGAGTCAGACAGGAAGCTCCTGGAAAGAGCTGCCTGGCCTGATGGGGTCACCATTTCTTCTGGACCAAACATTGTTCTGGGGGATGGAGCACGCGATTCACTCAGACAGTCAGGGTCCACCTAGGCCGGAGCGGGTGAGGGCTGTGAGGGAAGCAGTGCAAGAACCAGGTTGTCAGGAAGGAGCTTAACGTTTTACCAAAGGAAGAAAGGATGTGGTTTCCGGCAAAGTGAGTTTTGTTCACTATAGAAGCAACCCCCCCCCCAAAAAAAACCCCACTAAGCTACAATTAATACCACTGGGTGTGTGAGTGTGTGTATGTGATTTCACTTAGCCATCCTGTCTTCAAGGCTTTCCAAGCATACTGAGATATGAAAATATTTAAACAAATCATTAGAGTATTTTTAAAAATTAAGATAAATAAATCTTTGTCCAAATGAGGATGATCGTCTGTTCACAGCTGTAAACGAGCAAAGAGAAAATGCAAAGCTGCCAGGGATTATTCAGATGTTTTTTCAACAAAGAGGTACATTTGCAGCCCCCTTGTCCTCAATCATGACCTTTGATTCTTTCCTTAGAGTGCCCAAGTGCGTCAGATTTCACCCCAATCTCGTTTGTTAAAAATGAGATCTCCTCCATCTTCAACCTCCTCTCTCATTCACTTAGTGATTAAAAGTATTTACTTAGCACCCACTGGGTGCTGAGTAGGATTCCAGGAATTGGTGCATAGCAAGTAATATTACTCACAGCTTATTCCTTATGGAACAAGGTTGATGGAATGCCTTCTACATGCTGGAAATTACTCCTTCATTGTCCTACAGGCACTCTTACATCCTTCATCATTTTCTTTGTTGCGGTTAACAAGGCATTTTTATACTACACTCTTAAATTGTTTTAATATTATCTTCCACGGTCAGAATATTTTCAAACTTCTATTTCCTTTTGGTTGAATATAGTTTTGCTCAATAACGTTTGAGTAGCTGCTGGGGATTCTCCGGGCTGCCCTTCTCTGCTTTACTTCATCGCCACAGCACTCCTTACTTCCTAAAATACTATAACCTGTACTTATTCATTACACTGAATGCCCATCTCTTCCACCAGAAAGCGATTTCCATGAGGCAAGGGCTTTGCCTCTCTGTTTCCTTCTCTATCCCCGCACCAAGAAAATTGCGTGGCATCCAGCAGGCCCTCAGAGTATATTTGCTGAATCGGGCACAAATAGGACAGGATGTCAGTCTTTGAAGGGATTCTGCCTAGTTGGGAAAGCAGGACTCTGCAGGGTAACAGCAGATGCAAACGCTGCCAGCAGAGGGGGCTCCACTCACACTGGGACCAGAGAGACACGATCATCTCAGCTATTTTCCACATAAAACAGATGGGAGCAAGGTCACGGATTTTGAGTGCCTCATGTCGAAAGTATGTTTTCCTAATAACCACGCTGTCTTTGAAAAGGAAATTGGTTAACTGGCTTTCGTGATTTAACAGAAAGCTGCCTTTCATTATGAACTTAGAAGAGAATAATCGGAAAATGGCCAAATAGGATATTTTTAAAACTCAACCTGTATTGAAGAGAAAAATACAGATTTTACTAATGGAAATGCCTTGATTCTGAGGAAGTCTTAGCCTTTTCCCCTTTGCAAGTTCAGGAATGTAGGGCAGGTGGCCAGAGGCAACCTGATTTAAAAGGGTACAGACACGGGGCCCCCGGCACCCAGGCCTGACGAGGTGGATGCTAGAATAAGCTGGTGGAACTGGCAATGAAGCTACATCATCTGTGGGGCCGTGGAGACTGAGGGCCGCCTGTGGACGGCGGTGAACAAAGGGAGAAATGGTAAGTCAGCAATATTGAGACTAAACTGAGAAGCTTGGGGGCAAGACCTTGACCTCATGCCACACTGCCGGCCCATGGAAAGCGGTCAGCGATGGTTTTCTCATTTGAGTTGAGGTTACCACCTATAGGTGGCTTAGCTTTGTGTTTCTATGAAAGAGTCATCTTGAAAAGTGTATCTTGGGATCAGCCTTTCTCACTGAGACAGTTACTAAATTCACTTTGAATTGGATGTTATCTGGCAGGTGTAGAGAGGACACGGGGTAAGTGCCAACTGGATGGTGAATTTGAAGATCTTGGGTATCCACTGCAGGAAAGTCACCATCACTTCTCCAAAAAAACACCAAATTACTCACCAAATACAATTCATAAAGTCCCAAATGAGATAACAAATATTTCATAGTGGTTCTCAATGCGAATGTGTCAAAAGAATATCCAACAACATTTTAAAAACGCATGTTTCCAAGCACCATTCTAAACACACATGCATTTGCACATCTGCGTGCATGACACACACACGTGCACATGGTCACTTACACATGCATACACACATGCACGTATATGCATGTGGACACACATACATTTACCTAAACACAGATACATACCTAGACATGCGTACGCATGTATGGACACACATATGCATGTATACAAGCATATGTATTTTGTTCTAGTAGGTTCCAAATGGAAATACTTACATCTGTGTGGTCATCCTTAGGCATCCATAGCTGGCGGTCTTAGGAAGCCTGCACCATAAGAAGTGCTGCGGAGGTGGCCCTTGCCCAATCCTCGGGTTTTGGTGACGGCAAACACAGCAGGAAGCAGTAACATTGTGGACGGTGTAGAGCGTGTCGGCAGCCACCTCGCTGCAGTTTCCTGGCTGCAGGGTGGGCAGTGAGTGTGGAGAAGGGAACCAGCCCTGATGTGTCAGACACAGAGAAGAGATTTACATCCACAAGCTCCGAGATTCACACGGTGACCCTGACGCTGGACACATCCTCTTTGCAGTACAGCCAGGAGAACTGAGGTCCAGGGTGACCAATAGCTCACTCAAGGCCTCACCATCTGCTGGTGGTGGGACTCCTGAGGCTCCGGGCCTCACCCCCTGGCCGCACCCTGGACTGTGCGGGGCTCTGAGCTCAGGCGTTGATTCCAAGCGGGTGGTGCCATCTGGGGATGTGGGGGCAGGCGGGGGGGAGGGAGGCGGTCTGGAGTGGGTGTGGCCCGATCCCAGAGGTGGTTGTACATGTACATGTGCTTATTTGTCAAGCAGTAAAGTCTAGATTTGTGTCTCCTCTGCACTGTGTATGTCTATCTCAATGATTAAACAAACAAACAGATTTTCCTCAGAATTAGACTTGGGAGTTAGAACAAACCAGTTCATTCCTGACAACAAGGCTCCTGGACCATGACCCAGCTTTCGGGCAGAAGCAGCAGTGGACGTCCTGGGGACATGAATGCAGCCCCCAGAGACCCAGTGACTTCACCCTCATGAAATGCTGGGACATGTGAGCATCCTCTAGCTCCATAAAAACTACACTGAAATGATAACTTCCTAGCTAACGGAGAAGGCCACGGCTGGTCGTGAATTGATGATGGGATAAACTGAGAAACAGGCACACAGCAGGAAATGAATTTTCAAAGAAAATTGACAGGAAATGAGAATTGATGGGAAATGAAATCAGTGGATTCTTCTAAAAGTCCATAAAACCTACAGTAGGAAACTGCTGTTCTAATAGTTTTTGAACCAAACCCTAACCCTATGTAATTCTGTGGTGATTACATACTTGGGGAATCCCGTGTAATTGTGAGTTCACATTGTCAGACAGGATCTGAGGCACTTTCTTAAGGCAGAAGTCACCATGTTTCTTCCGAGCAGGATCTGGGCAGAGGAGCACAAAACATGACCCGTTATCGAACTTACTAACAAAAGTTGCCCTGGAAAAATCACTTCGATAGGATGGTGGCAGCGGCAGGGTCAGTCCCTTCGTCGCTGTAGCTGGAGATTAACTTACGTTTATTCCATCCCTCAGTTGCACCTTATATATACAGACAGACTTTGAAAGCAATTCAAGTATGTGTTTATCCTTAGCTCAATCTTGGATGAGTTCTACAATTGTATAGAAAGGAGTTTCTGTGTGTAGATATGAAAAAAATGAAACCAGCTGAAATCCCCTCTGGAAATAAATCTCTCACCAATGTTATTAACAAAAAAAATAAGATCTCCTGTTTCTGGGAAAAATATGATTTGAAATAAGTTGCAGGGGTTTTCAGTGTCTTGGCCACACTCCCTTCTGTTTTCCCCTCTGTAGGAGCATTTTCAGAGTTTGTAATCAATGACTTAGTTTTGTGATCCTTTATCAATGCCCTCTCCACCACCATAGGTAAGTTCCAGGGATGATGCCTCTCTTGTTCACTGATCATCTCCAAGCCTGGGACAGCAGAGGGGCTGTAACAGGAAGTTATCAAATGCTAATTACGGTGCTAAATGAGAGCTTCCTGAGAAGGGTGGATGGCGGTACCCTGGGTGTTATTCAGACCTCCAAGACACAGTGGCCCTGGATCCCAAAGAGCATTTAATTGAGTTAGAAAGAAAAGGTTACTGTGTAGAAGAATAATATACAATACAGAAGAGATGGTGAGTGGGCCTCCACAATGGGGTAGGATGTGGATAGATAGTGGAGAATCCAGGGAAATTTCCAACAAGGGAGCAGCAAAAACAGAAGCAGAACTGGTTTTCTGAAGACAGTGAGATTCCTGTGTGGATTTGGGATGGAAAGTTGACTGTGGTGTGTGTGGTTATGGACAGGCGGGGAAAGGGGGTGGAGCAAAACAACGAGCCTACCCTGATGTGGGGGGGGGTGGGAGACCCCTGGAGGTTTAGGACGAGAGGGTGTCATGACAGATCCAGGGTGGATTTTAGGAAGAAAGTCTCAAATCTGGGAAGTCAAGGTCAGAAACTATGGTGGATGCGAGGCAAGATGATCTGTTTGGATGACAGCAATCTGAACTAAGAAAAGGAAGCGATATGAGAGACATTTTAATGGAAGAACTCATATAGTTTTGCCATCTGGTGTGGATACTAAAAGAATGAGTAAAACCAAGCTAGCCTGTAGAACCTTGTGATTTTGAGAATGCTGTTTCCATCCACAGGAGTCTTTGGGCAGGTCTCGTAGAGTCGGTGAACAGCAGGGAATCTAGTGGGCTTGGCTTTTAGGCTATTAGATTTGTGTGAGAATAAAGCTTCCTAGTGAGCTGTGTGGCTGTAAAAAGTCACCTATCTGCTTATCGTCATTATTTTTATTTAGACACATTGCCTGTCAGCTCAGATTTATTGTGGCTTAAAGTTTTGTGATCCCATGACACATCAAATATACATTTGGGGGAGAAGCTTGTGGGGCTGGTCAAAACCCTGAGAGTGGATGAGCTTTCGTGGGGAGAACAGATGAGGAGAGAGAAAGAGACCCAAGCTAAAGCCTGAGGGATTAGTGCAGCTCACAAATGGAGAAGTGGGAAGTCTGCAGTAAACACACAGTGTTTGTAAAAGCAGACTCAGTTTATATTTGGAAGGATTTGCAACAAGAGGATAGAAGTGCTGGACAACTTCATCCAACAACTGGAAACTTGAAAAGGGCTATATTGAGCATGAATTTAGCCCATGGAAGAGCCATTTGTACACATCTGTGTTAATAGAAAGGAAAGAAAAGGGAAGACATGCTGATTCCAAAAATGTGCAAATAAGCAAAATGTCTAGCTTTGTAGCCCAAGTCTCTCTGTCTCTCTCAGAAGCCAAGGAATGACTAAAGTGTACCGGCAAGTGCATTCAGATGCTGCTAGGAGGATATGGCCTTATTCTTGGTACTGCTGACTTACTAAGAATACCCACTTCAGGGAGCTTTGCCAGTGTGAAGCCAAAGTTTTCTTGGAGCCCAAGATCTGTGTTCACAGCTTGTGACTCAGGAATTGCATTTGCCCCAGAGGAAACACTCATGTGACTCTCTGAAAAAACTCCAATTCACTGGGTGTCACCTGGCCTGAGAGAAGGGGCCCCTCTCCAGATCCAGGTGGCAGGATCTGTCTCACTGTCTCCCCTGAAATGGCCACACCACCCGTGTGAACGTGGATCGAGGAGGGAAATTGTGAGGGAGCATTGCGACTGCCACTTGGTGAGAACAGAAGCCACTGCCCTGAGGCTACTTGGAACTCTGAACCTCAGAATCCGTGAACACGCTTGGCGACTCGTCTTGGGGCCACCCTCAGCTATGGTCTACCTGGCAAGTTTCCTGAATTGCTGACACATGTATTTATGCTGCCCCCCCAGGGGTCCAGAGAGCCAGGACTCAGAGTCCAAACACCAAGCACCTGGATGTTGTGGCCCTTCTCTATGCACCCAGACATATCAGAGATATGTTTAATAATACAAATAACATGACAAAAATGATGTAAATTACAGCTGTGTAATCTCCATTTATAGTAATAGCTTGTCATATTAATGTAAAATTCACCATTTTGTTAAATTTACCACATTCAAATTCACTGATTTGTTTAATTTTCAAAGTGTTCCATGAACTAAGTATTATTTTCTCTATTAAATGAGCAAGTGCCTAGAACAGTGCTTGGCCTCCATAGTTATTAGTATTCATTATATCCTGGCCTGGAGAAATGTGAGTGTTTTCCAAGGAAATTAGAGTTTAGGTTATTGGAGCAACTTAAGTCTACAGACCCTGGTGTTGACTAGAAGTAAGTCCTAACCATGAATCTTACTTGCTTTAAGCATATCAGCAACTCTTTCTGAGACTAATTTTCTGTAATACAGAGATCAAAGATGTTAATCGCCTCACTTTGTTGTAAAACTATAACATAAATGCTTGCAAGACAAAGGCTTTCCTCATTTTCTTTTGCCTCTTACATCAAGATGTTGCACTTGCAACAATTAATGAGCCAATATTGACACATTTTTCTAAACAGAAGGCCATACTTGATTCAAATGCCTAGTTTTTGCCCGTGGTCTTTCTCAGTTCCCATCCAGGATAGCATATGACATCTGGGGGTGAGAGGCACTCCTTGTTTTGATGACTGAGCATTTTGAGATGTATTGTCAGGTGTTTTGCAGAATGCCCTTTTTTGGAATTTGTCCCGTGTTTTTCTCATTGTTGGACAGGGATCACAGTGTTTTGAGATAAAGACCTCAGAGGGAAAGTGCTGTTTCCAACACATTTTATCAGAGTTGCATACTTTCAAGGTGATTTATTATTAGTGATGTAAACCTTGATCACCTGACTGAGGGAGTGTCTGTCTGTCAGGTTTCTCACTGGAACGCTACTAATTTTTGTCTCTCCTTAATGTACTCTTCAGGAGAAAGTCCACACTTAAGGAGTGAGGAATGATTTCCTCCTCATTTGAAATTCTTCTGCAGGGAGATTGGCCTCTTCTCTCACCTCTATTTACTTACCCAATCATTGATATCAGCTTGTAATCATGAATATATATGCTATGCTTTTAGTTATAATCCATTACTACTCTCTTTTCTTGCTCAAATTGTTCTAGATTTATCCACAGGGGTGGAGGGGGTGCTTTCAGCTGTCTCCTGTGCCTGTTCAATGTATTCCTACCAGTGGGGGCTGAGAGACATTGGTCTGTAGTTTCCCTTTCTTGTCATGTCTTAATCTGGCTTTGGTATAAGTGTAGTGCTGACTACAAAGATTGAGTTAGAAAGTAATTCTTCTTTTCCTATTTTTTGGAAGAGAGTGTAGGGAATTGATATAATTTCTTACTCAAAGGATTGGTAGAATTCACCTGTAAAGTCGTCTGGACCTAGCACTTTCTCTGTTGGAAAGTTATTAATTATCAGTTCAGTTTCCTTAATGGATGTGGGTGTATTCAGAACATTTTCCCTTGAAGGTGTTTTGGTAGCTTGTGTCTTTCAAAGTATGGGTCCATTTCATCAAAGTTATAAATGCAGTATGCATAGAATTGCTCACGGTATCCCTCTGCCATCCTCTAATGTCCACGAGATCTGGTGGTGATGACTACTCTTTCATTTTTGAGATTTGTAATATGTATCCTATCTTTGTTCTTTTTATCTTGGTTAGCCTGGCTAGAGTTATATCAATTTTATTGATCTTTTCAAAGAACCAGTTTTGGCTTATTTGGTTTTCTTTATTTTTATGTTTTCAATTCATTGACTTCTGCATTAATTTCTAAAATTTTGTTTCTTCTGTTTTCTTTATGTGTAAATTGCCCGCCTTTCTCTAATTTTCTAGGATGGAAGTTTAAATTATTGATGTTAGATCTTTCTTTTTTACTAATATACACAGTCAACACTATACATTTTCCTCAAAGTACTGCATTTGCTGAATCCCACAACATTTTATGAGGTGTATATTCATCTTCATTGTTCAAAATTTGTCCTAATATTTCTTGAGACTTCTCATGTAACATATTTACTTAGTAGCATGTTGTTTAATCTCCAGATATTTTCAGACTTCCCAGCTATCTTTCTGTTATTGATTTCTAGGTTAATTCCATATAGTCTGAGAACATACTTTGCATAATTGTTATTCTTTTAAATTGGTTTGTGTGTTTATCTTTGTGACTTTACATATGCACTTGAGAAGAATGTATATTCTGCTGTTGTTGGATAAAGTATTTTATAAATGTCAATTAGATCAAGTTGAATTATGGTGCTGTTTGGGTCAAATATATCCCTACCAATATTCTGCCTGCTTGATCTAATGTAATGGATTGTTATGTCTTCTTGAAGACTTGACCCCTTTATCATTATGTAATGCCCTTTTTTATCCTTGGTAAATGTCCTTGTTCTGAGCTTTGTCTGAATATGATGTAATTACTCCAGCTTTCTTTTGATTATTGTTAGCATGGCATATCTTTCTCCATCCCTTTATCTTAATCTATGTAAGTCTTTATATTTAAAGTTGCATTTCTTGTATACAACATAGAATTGAATTTTGTTTTATTTATCCATTTTAATAATCTCTGTCTTTTAATTAGTGTATTTAGAGCTTTTTTTTTTAAACATCTTTATTGAGGTATAGTTGCTTTACAATGGTGTGTTAGTTTCTGCTTTATAACAAAGAGAATCAGTTATACATATACATATGTTCCCATAGCTCTTCCCTCTTGCGTCTCCCTCCCTCCCACCCTCCCTATCCCACCCATCCAGGTGGTCACAAAGCACCGAGCTGATCTCCCTGTGCTTTGCGGCTGCTTCCCACTAGCTATCTACCTTACGTTTGGTAGTGTATATATGTCCATGCCTCTCTCTCGCTTTGTCACAGCTCACCCTTCCCCCTCCCCATATCCTCAAGTCCATTCTCTAGTAAGTCTGTGTCTTTATTCCTGTCTTACCCCTAGGTTCTTCATGACATTTTTTTTTTCTTAAATTCCATATATATGTGTTAGCATACGGTATTTGTCTTTCTCTTTCTGACTTACTTCACTCTGTATGACAGACTCTAGGTCTTACTCAGCCATAAAAAGAAACAAAATTGAGCTATTTGTAATGAGGTGGATAGACCTAGAGCTTTAACATTTAAACTGATTATCAATATAGTTAAATCAATATTTACCATGTTTTCTATTACTTGTTTTTTTTCTTTCTTTCCCTCTTTTTATGTCCTTTCTGGTTTTCATTGAGCATTTATATTATTTTATTTTCTGTCCTCTCTTAGCGTATCAATGAATACTTCTTTTCTAAATGGTTTTAATGGTTGCCCTAAAGTTTGCAATACGACTTTTTAGCTAATCTAAGTACACTTTGAATAATAGTATAATGTTTTACATGTAGTGCAAATACCTTAAAACAGTATTTCCAAATGTCTTCCTCCTACCCCTTATGACACAACTGTCATTCATTTCACTTATCCAATATCACTCAACATATTGTTGCTATTATTTGAACAGTTATCTTTCAGACAATAAAGAATAAGAAAAATAAAAGATTGTATTTTACTTTTATTCCATCTCTAATGCTCTTCTTTTCTTTGTGTAGATCCATGTTTTTGTCTTCTATCACTTTCTACCTTCCTGAAGTGTGTTTCTTAACATTTCTTGCAGGGCAGATCTGCTAGCAATGAATCCCCTCGGTTTTTGTTTGAGGAAGTCCTTATTTGCCCTTAATTCTTGAAAACTAATTTCACTGGATACAGAATTCTAGGTAGGCAAGTTTTTTCTTTCAACTCTTTAAATATTTCACTCTACTCTTTTCTTGCTTTCATGGTTTCTGACAAGAAGTCCATTGTACTTATTACCCTTCTTTTTTTATAGATAAAGTTTTTGTTTGTTTGTTTTGTCTTTACCTCTGCCATCTTTCAGGCCTTTTTGATTATCTTTTTGAATTTTCTTCAGTTTGAGTATGATGTGCCTTGGTATTAATCATACTTAGTATTCTCTGAGCGTCATAGATCTGTGGTTCTGTTCATGTCATTAACTTTGGAAAATTCTTGACCATTATTACTCCAAATATTTTTTCTGCTCCATATTCTTTTTCTTTCCTTCTAATTTTCTAAATACACACTTGTTAAACCATTTGAAATTGTGCTACAACCCTTAAATATTATTTTCTGTGTTTTTAAACCCATTTTTGTATTTGTATACAGTTTTGGAAATTTTTGTTGACATACCTTCAAGTTCACTGATTCTTTTCTCAGACTTGTCCAATATACAGATGAATCCATCAAAGGCATTTTTCACTTCTGTTTCACTGTTTGTGATTTCTGGAATTTCCTTACGAATCTTTTTTAGAGTTTACATTTCTCTGTTTATAATCTCCATCCATTCCTGCTCATTGTCACTTTTATCATTAGAGCTCTTAGCACATTAATCACATCTATTTTAAATTCCTTCTCTGATAATTCTAAAACATATGTTATATCTGAGTGTGGCTACAATGCTTACTTTTTCTCTTCAGACTATTTTTTCTTGCCTTTTCACATGGCTTATAATTTTTTGTTATTGTTGAATGTTGAGCATGATAATCTGATAACAGAGACTAAGACAAGCCTTTAGTGTGAGATTTTATGTTAATCTGGTTAGGAGTTGAGCTATATTTAGTGTTGTATGCCAGATCTTCCCATTTCTTCTAGTTTATATGTGTTTGTCTCCACTGTATACTGTAGGCTTCCCTAAGTACTCCTCCTCAGAGAAAACCTGAGGTTTGAAGCTCTTTCAGCTGTAATTCACTGGAGCCCTAACAAGTGGTAGTAAGGTATAGGGGAGGGAAAATACAGAATTATTTTATGTTTTAGAAGACTTCTGCTCCTGATTTGTGACTTTGCCAAGTATTTATTTGTTTATTCCATCTTTAGGTAAGACAGGAAAGTTAGAATGGGCTGGAGTTGGGTTACTGTCCTTTTCTTAGCTCTGAAAAGGCTAATATATATATATATATGAACTCCATACAAAAATCTAGAGTAATCTCATATCTAATTGAAGATTCAAGAACCAAGGAGAGGAGTACTATAGTTTTTTCTGTCATTAATAGAAAACCAAAGCCTTCTTAATTTTGTCATGTATTGTAAATATTCAAGGATCTTTTCAGGACACAGTCTAGCCAAGCATTTACAGAAATATTGACCATTGCACTAAATGTGTGGGAAAGTGACTAAATTTCTCTTGAAGTGTCACTGAGTTCCTGGAGTAAAGGACATTCCTGAGAAGCTCTTAATAGGTGTTCTGTTTATAAGAAGAGGACCTGAATGTGAGCAAGACCGTGTGGATGATGGTCACATTAGCTTAGCCTTCAACCCCTTCTGAGCAGCCTCCTTTCACATGGTTAATAAAGACAATTGCTAAGTACCAGGTCCACATGGGAAACTTTCACCATCTGTTCTCTTCATAGGACAAAAGTCAGGCATGAAACAGACACTGAAAAATATCTGTTGCAAGAACCAAATGGTGAAAGTTAGAGAGTGGGGTAGAAAGAAGAGGCATGGAAAGAGCATAGAGATACTGCCCTCCTTTCTAGAAATAGCCAAATATGACAAAATAAAATTATATACTCCCTTTGAATTTTAGAAAAATGGAAATTAGTACTATATTTACTGGATTGAATCAAGAAATATGTGTGATACAGAATACCTGATATAATTTACTTTCTATGTTTTGAATGAAAACAAGATGAATGGCATTGTTTTCTTAAATGATGAATATGAATACTTGGCAAGCCTCAAAGCGATGGCGTGGCGCACCTAACTTTGCCTTCTTAAAAACTTCCTCATTTCTGGTTCAGGTCACACATGTTTGATAGAGGTGGAAGCTCTAATTCACATTCTTTTTGTGTTTCTAATAACTTTTATCCAACCCCAGGGCTCTCACTGCCAGAGGTCCACAGACATTCATATTTCATGTTGCTACATCCCTGGATCCCAAACCCAACACATGGCTGTTCTCACCCTGCACTCTCCACCCGTCTCCATGTTATCCATTGCCGTGGTCGCAGCTGTGCCCTTTATGCCCTGATCTCCCAAGTCGACATCCCTATCGTAATCCTCTGCCAGAGTTTCAGAATGCAGCCCTATGCTTCGGTTTCCTCTAATGTAAGGTTAATAGTATTACCCATCTCTGAGAGCTTTTTGAAAATTCAGTAAGTTACTATATGTAAATTACTGGGAAAAACACCAAGCACATAATTAATAACAACAGCTCACAATTTAGTTGCCCCAGCAGCATCTCATGCTCAATATCCCAAATTAAATTCATTGTTATCCTCCAGTGGTTGTGTACCTGAGTTGAGTTTCCCATCTCAGCTGGCCATGTGTCCACCCGTAGCATGACCCAGACTGTGAGTCACTCATGAGTTACCATTGGCTACTCCCCTCTCTCCAAACCAATAAATCACCAAGACTTATTAGTTTTGTTTTACAAGTACTTGTTGATTTTATCTCCATATCTCCATCCTCACCACCCCTTGGGTTTCATCATAATGTGCTGGATTACACAATACCTTCCACTGAGTCTCTCCAACCCAATCAAGTCCCTCTCAAAATGTATTTCTATAGATACAGTGCCATGAACTGTCAAAATTACAAGCCTAACTCATTTATTTTCATCTATACCTTTTGCAAATCTCCCATGATCTTCAGGATAGAATAACAACTCATTTGCATGGTAGGAAAGGCCCTTCATGACCTTGACCCAGTCCCTTCCCCACCCCTGACCCTGAACTCCACACTAGGCTCCTCTTATCCAATTTGCACGTGGTTCTTTAACATCTGATGCTTCGTGCTTATTTTCAAATGCATTTTTAATCTCTCTGTCTCCTCTCTCTGCAAAATATCTCTTGCTTTTTCCAAGTCTTGCTAAATTTTTATCAACCTCAATTTTCCCATAACACACACAAAGTTCATTACAGACACAAAGATGGGGGTGTGTATTGCAGTTCAGCTAAGCAGATCATTAAAACTGGATACTTTAATATAGAAGAACAGACTTCTTTCCTCTTAGAAGTAAACGTTTTCTAATTTTCTCTTCTACTTGGAATACATCTTCTAACCACATACCGGATTCTTTGCCTTTTAACCTCCTCTAATATTCTTGTCCCCAGTCATTAAAGTTCTATTTTTTTTTGCTTACACAGAACATTTTAGCCACCATTTCATCTGATACAACCTCCAGAAAATACTTAGAAAACTTCATAGTCTTAACTAAATGCAGCAATCATGAAAACATTCTAAGAAAATCAGCTCTTTTCCTTAAATATATTCATAAATTACTCCCTTCTCTTTTCTAGGACATAAGAAAATATATTTTATTATTTTATCTCCCAGGATAATGTGATTTACTAAACTATTTAAGGAAGATAGAACAATTTCATCACATAGCTTCTCTTCCAAAGATTCTGGTAGAAGACATCCTGTAAAACAGATGAATAAAGTGGCAAAAACACTTCAGAAACGAAAGCCTTGGGGTGAGAATAGGACATAGTCATACATTGTACAAGCATTTTACAAATATAAAACAAAAGCAACTTAAATGACATAAAAAACAACACAGAACAAAAATCTAAGAAGAGAAAGCAAGCCAGAGTGGCCCAGAAAGAAAAATACAGCTCAGTGGGAAAATATCCAATTATAGATAACAGCCTCATTTTTTATTCTTAGTGTAAATTCCAATCTAGTTTTTGGACCAAACTTTTGGGAGTGGGTATGATCCCTCTCCTTGGAACTAGAGCTACTTGCAGATCCATTTTTTAAAAATTGTGTATTCTAAGGGCCATCAGTTTTCAATGAACTTTTGCAAATATTTCATATCTAAAGCACATAGTCATTTATTAGGACTGGAGTTTGGGAATATTTCTGAATATATCTGTATGGAATTTTCTTTTCTTTTCATGGTAGTCTTATTAAACTAAATAGAAAAGGACTTTTCCACTTAATTTAGATGTGTGTGTGTGGAGGAGATAGAACATCTCATTAAGAAGTTCTTGAAGACATGCAGGAGTTTGTGATCTTCTATTAAAGCTTTGCTGTGTATTACTTCTTCAAAAATGCAGGAGATGAAATAGAAAATTTATCCCCATATCCAGTCCTTTCTAAGAATAATAGGAACACTAAGCTTCTCCATAATTCTTTAAAGCAAGACTCAGTTTAAATATCTGTATATTGTACTTTCTGAAACATCTGGTAGCACAATAATTATATGGGCTTGTGAGTTATAACTCCTTTCATTTTTGCACTAATATTGCCATGTTTATTCTAGTCAAGGAATAGCTCAAAAGCATTTTAAAATAATTTTTCAAAGAGAAATAATTAATTCATCTTAGGTAAACATATTTAGAGAAGCAGCATCATTTCAAGAAATACGCCATCAAAGTGTACTATGAATAGAGCTCCAACTATTCTTTAATACAAACATGATTTAACTGAAGAAGAAAACATTGCTGTATTTTGTGTCACTGAAGTGGATTCTCACCAGCTATCATGTACCACATGCTATGGTGTGTAGAAGTGGAGTTTTGAAAGGTGAGTTAGACTCGGCAGACAGAAATGTCAGATTGTATAATGGCACAGGTATGGGAAGCACGATTCACAGATGGATGGATTTGCGCTGGTCCATCCACATCCTATCACCAAATACATCTTTGTAGAAGTCAACCCAGATCATGGAAGGGAGGGGGGGATGTCAGTGACCTCAGAACAGGGTGAAGCAAACTGGCCACACCACGTGATGGAACAATAACCTTGACCTTTTCGCCATGGTTGCAACAAATTGAGTTAGCCAGCCTCCACTGTCTTGGTAGATCCTGACAAACTCAGAGTCATCTGTGATTATTTAGCAACCGCACACTCTGTGTTATCACCCACCAACCTCACAGAGTCTGGGGTTAGTAACGCTGTACAGACGGGACAATTCGAAATACCTTCCTTCCTGCTCAGAATCCAGAACATTAAGCATAAAGCAGATGGTTGAAAGCATTGCTACTCCCACAGTTGGTCAATGTTATTACGGAAAATACTTAATGTTAGGTTATATTCTTATTCACATTCCTTATTGATATTTTAACGTATACCATATGCTGATAATCCTTGATAATGGAAGTAACAAAGAATCAAAGAAAAATTTGTCCAGAGGAAGCACTCTTGATCTATGAAAATATTCACAAGTGGTGGATGCAAGATGGCATTGTTGAATCTTCATAGGTGGTCAGAGAGCTGTGCAAGCTTCCTGGGCACAGAGGCTATGTCCTGCAGTCACGGCAGCAGGAGGATAAAGTTCCTCAAAGAATATTAGACTCTTCAAGGTCAAAGTGAGTGAGTTCAGCCAAGCTGCTAGCAAAGTGGAGATGGTGGAATGGACTGGAGCCTGGAAGAGGGCCAAAGGAAACAATAATTTTCTTGTCCTGATAATTATCCCCGGCTCAACCCCAACCTTCTAGGGGAAAAAAAGGAAAAAGAAGAAAAAGAAAAAGGCAGAGAAGCAAGGACTGAAAAACAATTTGCACAGTTTTGCTTATTGTCATGGAGCTTGGGACTGAGGGCCCAGTACAGCCAAATCCCACCTCCTTCTGGATCAATCACACACAGTAAAGGTAGACCAGTCCCTCTACTGTGCATCACTGTAGGTGTGGAAGAACTGAGGTTGGCCTAAGCAGAGGGGAGCTCATGCCTATTAAAGAACAGTGTGGTTCTAGTTCAACATGATGTTTGGTGAAGTATGGTCACTTCCTCATTGTATCCAACAGACAGAGAAAAGACCTCACATCCTTTGGAAACAAGCAAGCCAATTAAAACTATTAAAACAATGAGACTCTTTCATGTTCCAGTGCCTTTCCACATACAATGTCCCACACGTCATAAAAAATCATAAGACGTACAAAGTAATATGAGGCTTACAAACAAGAGAAAATAAGTAACACAATGGTTTGCTGGGTCCAGAAATGGAGCTAGCAAACAGGACTTTAAAAAGCCATGGTAAGGGGCTTCCCTGGTGGCGCAGTGGTTGAGAGTCCGCCTGCCGATGCAGGGGACACGGGTTCGTGCCCCGGTCCGGGAGGATCCCACATGCCGTGGAGTGGCTGGGCCCGTGAACCATGGCCGCTGAGCCTGCACGTCCGGAGCCTGTGCTCCGCAACGGAGAGGCCACAACAATGAGAGGCGCGCATACCGCAAAAAAAAGAAAATAAAAACATGGTAAGGGTGTGGAGAAAAGGGAACCCTCTTGCACTGTTGGTGGGAATGTAAATTGGTGCAGCCACTATGGAAAACAGCATGGAGGTTCCTTAAAAAACTGAAAATAGAACTACCCTATGATTCTGCAATCCCACTCCTAGGCGTATATAAGGAAGAAAACATTAATTCAAGAAGATACATGTACCCCAATGTTCATAGCAGCACTATTTACAATAGCCAGGACAGGGAAGCAAACTAAATGTCCATTGACAGAGGAATGGATACAGAAGATGTGGTACATATATACACTGGAATGCTACCCAGCCATAAAAAAGAATGAAATAATACCACCTGCAGTAACATGGATGGACTTAGAGATTGTCATACTGAGTGAAGTAAGTCAGACAGAGAAAGACAAATAGCATATGATATCACTTATATGTGGAATCTAAAAAAATGGAACAAATGAACTTATTTATAAAACAGAAGCAGACTCACAGATGTAGAAAACAAACTTATGGTTACCAAAGGGGAAAGATGGGGGGGCGGATAAATTAAGAGGTTGGGATTAACACATACACTCTACTGTATATAAAATATCAGCAAGGACCTACTGTAGAGCACAGGGACCTATACTCAATATCTTATAATAACCTATAATGGAAGAGAATGTAAAAAAAGAATATATATACATATATATGTATAATGGAATCACTTTACTCTATACTTGAAACTAACACAACATTGTAAATCAACTGTATTTCAATAAAAATGTTTAAAAAACATTATAAATCAAGGATTTATAGGGAAGAAGGAAAGACAGAGTGAACAGATGGGAGGAGAGAGCAGAGAAAGGCAGGTTAGGAAATGGGACCAAACAGAAATTCTAAATCACAAAGTTACAATATCTGAAGTAAAAACATACACTGTGTAGGCTTAACAACAGAATGGAAAATGCTGAATAAGGATGAATAAATTCGAAAAGAGACTTGGATAGAAATGATCTAGACTGAAGCTCAGAAAAAATCCAGATTGATAAAAGCTGACCCAGGGGCCATATGAAGAGGTTTCACATCCATGGTCGGGACATCAGTAAAGGAGGGAGGGACAGGAGCAGACAGGCACTTGGAGGAAGAGAGGGCAAAAATGTCCCAAATTTGGTGAAACAAACCCTAGTGGAATATATACAAAGAAATCCACACCATGCACATCATAACTGTGAGAGATACACAAAAGGAAATCCTAAAAATAGCCAGAGAAAAAATCATTTACACCTAAGGGACCAATGGTGACAGTGACAATGTAAGAATCTCACTAGCATGTTGAAAGAAAGGGGGAAAAGTCAGCTAACTTGGAATCTATTACCAGCAAATTATCCTTCAAAAATGAAGGGGAAAAATGTCTGTTAAGAGGGTCTATTACCAAAGAAATTATTCCTCAAGAATAAAGGGACAGAAATAATTTTCAAATAATACAAGCTGAGAGGATATTCTGCCAGTAAATTTGTACTATAAGAAATTATAAAGTTATTTCTTCAGGCAGAAGAGGAATTATAATAGCTGGAAACCTGGATCTTTAGAAAGAAGTCCTGAACTGGTAAATGTATGCATACATATAAAAGACTATTTTTTCTTTTTCTTAATTTTTAAAAAGTAAATCAACTTTAAGATAAAAACTACAACATAGTATGGAGTGGTTTATTTCATATGTGCTGTTAAAATGTACGGAAACTGGGGTAAACATCTTATGTTTTCCAAATTAAAAGGACCAAGACTCATAGTCATGAGGCGAATCCTATAAAATAGCTTCCTTTGATTATAATTCTCTTTAATATTTTTACACTTTACATCTCCATTAATAATTTTTCTGTGTCTCTTTCTAAAAGAGTAACATGAATGTTATAGAGAATATGGGTGCATGGAAATGAGTATTTCTAAATACCTGGAATATTTCTAAATACCTGGAATTATTAATTAAAAATGCAGAAAACTCTGTCTGGACTGAGTCCGTGGAGCTCACAGGTAATAAATAGCTCCAAGGGTTGAAGGTTCACTTGGCAAGACACCCCACAAGGAGAGTCTACACCCCGCCCCGCTTGTCATCGTGGATTCTCAGAAAGGAGAGCTGAGTGAGTGGGTACGGGCTGAGTGGACCTCTTAACTTGGGGTGGAGTTTTCTATTTTGTCCCTTTTATGCACTGGGGTCCGAAACTGTATTCCCACTTTCCCGATGGGTAAATATTTTTCTTTCTGGGTCCTAAGGAGTTGACATAACCAAGTGTTGAGGCTGAATTACATCTAAGCATGGTTGTTCTTGTCTTAATTTAATGTGGTGTCTACGTTGCAGACCGTGCTGCGTTAGCGGGTATTTTTGAGGCTTCTTTGGCATTTTGTCAATACTTTGGGGAGGGATTAGGGAAGAGAGAGCACTATGGACTGAATGTTTGTGTCCCCCAAGTTCATATGTTGAAGTTCTAATCCCCAACAAGAAGATATTTGGAAGCGGGGCCTCTGGGAAGTGATGATGGTTGGATGAGGCCATGAGGGTGGGACCCCCGTGATGGGATTTCTGATTTACCAGAAGAGAATGTGAGCACGGCCACTGCAAACCAGGAGGAGGGTTCTCAGCAGACACCACAGCTGCTGGTGCAGATCTGGGGTGTCCAGCCTCCAGAATGATGAGAAATACATGTCTGTTTAAGCCACCCAACTGGTATTTCGCTATAGCAGCCCAAACAGACTAGGACAAAAAGCTAGACCACTCTTCTATGTTTGACTCACTTAAAATGACTCATTTACCATTTCTAACTTGCAAAGTAATTTGTGCTCATTTTAGGATTTGAAAAATGTATAGAAAAAATCAAAAACACCTTCATGCTATCACACTGGTAAAATTCTCAACAATGTATTGGGGTTACAAGTATGAATATTAATATGTATGTGTGTATATATACATACACAATTATATCACATTGCATATAGAGTTAATATATGTTTTATGTAAAGTATATCATCAATATTTACCATTTAATTAATTTTATTCAAAATACAATTTATATGTGGATATATGATTATTTTATTCTTCCTTATTCTTGGACATTTTCTTACTTTTTCCCATTCTGACCATATTATTTAACATAGTCATGAACACTGTGATATTTAAAACACTAAATCTGTCACATTTATTTTACTTACAATTTTAATATTTATTTTATATTGTTGCATATGTATAGCATGTACACGTACAGTTTTTAAAATAAAATAGGAGTCTCTATATACACACTACACAGCTTAATATACAGGATGTTTTCAGTACTTATGAGACCTACTGCTCATCTCTCTGAACACATCCACTTTCCTCCAATCTCTCCTCCACCCAAGTAACAGTTATCCTAATTTTTACATTAATCATTCCTTCTTTTTAAATGATTCTGCTGCATATATATTCTTCCTAAATAATTGATTGTTCAGCTTTCCTGTGTTTTGAATAATGAATAAATGGTTATATACAGTATATATTCTTCTAGAATTTGTTTTTTACTCATTTGGTTTTGATAGTCATCTAAGATGATAAGTGTACCTACAGATTAGAAACTTTCACTGATGTTTAATATTCCTATTTGTGACTATTCTTTCTTGATATATTATCTGTTGAGGGTACTGAGGGTATTCCACTTTTTTGCCCTTGTTGACACAGCTGCTGTGCACATTCTTGTAGTGCCTTCCTGGGAACAAGAACAAGAATTCTTCTCAGGTCATGAGATTATTTTCCAAACTGGAGGCTGATCCATTAATAGATCATTAGATCAATGTAAGTGATGGTGAAATATCCTTTTTGTAAAAGAATAAACAAATTTATTACAAGAGAGGAAATGGGAAGACAGAGAAAGGGATGAGAGGGGAGGGAAAATAAAAAAGAAAAATATCAGATTACATCACATAAAATAAGAGAAAAAGGTGTTTTGTGATCTTCCATATTGGATATCTGTGTTCCAGCTTAGATATTAAGTGTATTTCTAACTGTGCCTTATATTAAAAAGTGGGGCTTCCCTGGTGGCGCAGTGGTTGAGAGTCCGCCTGCCGATGCAGGGGACATGGGTTCGTGCCCCGGTCCGGGAGGATCCCATGTGCCACGGAGCGGCTGGGCCCGTGAGCCATGGCTGCTGAGCCTGCGTGTCCGGAGCCTGTGCTCCGCAATGGGAGAGGCCACAACAGTGAGAGGCCCACATACCGCAAAAAAAAAAAAAAAAAAGAAGTGTTTGAAAGGTGCAACTTGATAGCATGTGTTTTGCAGTGGGACCTCAGGCATCACCAGGACATGTTGGATTTTGTTGCACAAGTCGTATCGCTGTGTAGCTATGTCACCTTTGCCAGGAGGAGGTGGGGGGAGCTGACCTTGGATCCTCAACCACCACTACAAAGTCACGACAGTGAAGCAGGTGACAACAATGACTGTCTTTCACTGGCTTCCATTTGTTTGCCAGTAGGAGTTCATCTCCCCAGTTCTTGGTTTCTTCATCTGCAATAAGCACACTCACCATATCACGATCCCTAAAATCTCCCATGAAATGTCTTGATTATAAATACTTTATAAAGAATCTTCTCGGTTATTCTCGTAGGGAAGAGCAAAATGTGAGTTGCTGAAGAGGAGGCACTGCTGTCCACGGCATGACCTGCAGCTCTGGGGGCGACACCTGGTGCGGAGCAGGAGCTCAAGTCCAGGACTTCTCATTGGTCAATGTTCAGTATACGAATATGAGGTCCTGCCCTGGTGATGACGGTGGTCCCTGGTGAGCCCATTCTTATCCTGGTCTGACTAAGTGATAAAAGTGTATAAAACGTGCCAGTGGTGGAGTCATGGCTGGAGGTGCCGTGCCTAACTCAGCATCAACACCTTGGGGTTTCTCGTTACCATTTGAGGAGTTTGGGGGACTCATAATATACAGACTCTGAGCCAGATGCCAGGTTGCTTTGGGTTTCACCACTAAAATTTGGTCTGGATGTAGAAGAGTGGCCAAATTCAGAAGCTCATTTACAAGTGCACTTTTCAAAAGCATCTTGACTTGGGGAGCAGGAGACTGGTACCCAATCAGCACCAGCGTTCAGCGAGATCAAGTTGGATGTATTCTGGTGTCAGTCCTGAATGAGCAGGACATCTCCCTCCTGTCACAATCCCCCCTCCTCGGGCTTGGGTTTCTGCAAAGACTAGTCTGCTCTTGGATCTCAACCAAGAGCATGACCCCCAATGCACATGCATTCAAAATGATCCACTCAAATAGATTTTAAAAGTACAAAGTCATCCAATTCTTTTTAAAAACTCAATGGTCTCAGCTGCCTAGTTGAAAATATGCTTTATTTGTGTCAAACTAGTGTTTATTATGCATTCTCCTGTGTCCTTGTAAAGGCACCACCAACTTGAACCAAGAGAAGTCCCACAAGTGAGGGTGGAAGACTTGCTGAGAGCTAAACCCCCTTGGAGACATGCGCTGGCGGGGCTCCATTCTCCAGTGCCTGCTTTCATCCAGATGGCAGTTTTTCCTCAATGTAATCCAACATGACACGTCCAATTCCCTTTCTCAACCCCTGAGCTTTTCCAGGGGGAAGATGTGATTCTGCCCTACTTTTAGCAAATTAATGTTCCTGTGCTTTTGCTTTGCTAGTGCATTTGAAAACATATGGACACTTTTGGCCAAAAAGAAGCCATTTCTGATTCATTTGGCTAAAGTGTGAATTTTTCCGAATACAGTAAAAACCCTGTTATGAAATGCTTTCTTCTATCTTAGAATCCATTAGACCATGAAGCAAACTTTTTCCTTGGATGCACAGTAAGGCATGAGGTTTATTCCTGAGCCCAACTTCTGATTTGTTCTTTGGAGAGGAGCCCTCCACCTGCCCCACTGCCTGGAGGGAATCACTGACCTTTCCCAAGAGGGTCCTGCTCTGTCCTCACTGTGAGGTAAACTGAGGAGCTCCCCAAAAGAAAGCACATAGGAGACAGTGCTCAGGAGCTGGATAGAGAAGTCTGTTTAAGCTGTTTAAGAAATGTGGAGGGATGCTAGGAACGTGTAGGAAGAAGAGGCAAGATGAGACTCCAGGCAGAGTCATCCTGAGTCAGACTGGATGGTGTTTATGGGAGAGAAAAGTAGGGACTTCCTGGGAGAGAAGTAGTAAGGAACCGAGTGACAGTTGGTGATGGCCACCAAACAGGGACTTCACGTTCTGTGTCTGCTGAAGCTGGGCAGGCCCCCATGGAATCCAGGGAGAGTGGGATCTCTAAAATGTTAAATTTCCAAAGCGCATCAAAAGTGAAGCAAGGGACGTTAACCTTAAAAGGAACTTACAGAGAGTGGAACCATGATACGGATCAGACTCAGATTGAAATTGTAGGCCTGTCCATTGACAGATGAATGGATAAAGAAGATGTGGTACATATATTCAATGGGATACTACTCAGCCATCAAAAAAGAATGAAATAATGCCATTTGCAGCAACATGGATGGACGTAGAGATGATCATACTGAGTGAAGTAAGTCAGACAGAGAAAGACAAATTTCACAGGATATCACTTATATGTGGAATCTAAAAAAATGATACAAATGAGCTAATTTACAAAACAGAAACAGACTCACAGATGTAGAAAATAAACTTATGGTTACCAAAAGGGAAATGTGGGGTAGGGATAAATTAGGAGTCTGGGATTAACATATACACACTACCATATATAAAACAGATAAACAACAAGGACCTACTATATAGCATAAGGAACTATATTCAACACTCTGCAATAACCTATAACAGGAAAAGAATCTGAAAAGGAATAGATGTATGAATATGTACAGCTAAATCACTTTGCTGCACACCTGAAACTAACACAACATTGTAAATCAACTATACTCCAACATAAAATAAAAATTTTTTTAAATGTAGGCCTGTCAACAGTGCAGATCAGCTAAGGTCTTCATACCTACCTCGTTACCTCATCCTGGACCCTTTATGCCTCTACATCTGGGTAATTCTAATCAACTTCTCCAATCTCCCTCACCCCTGATTATAGAGACAGTTTCTCTGATGTTCTTACTGATGGAATTCTGAGAAATAAAGGGCAGCAGACAAACCAAATTTGTGTGGAAACTGAGAGAACACAACTCCCTTTGCGTTAAAAGCAGATGGAGACAGACCCTCCAAAGACAAGAGGCCCTGGGAAATCAGACACCAGCTGTCAACTGGTTGAGATTTGTGGGAACTTCCTTTGCAGCTAGAGGCGGAATGTATGGAATTAGGCTCTGTGGCTCTAAGCCAGGCTCCCAGGGCCCTACTGCCCCAGGACGACGTGTCTGTGTTGGCACCTGAGACATATCAGGGTAACTGCCTGAGCAGCTACCCGGCTCTGTGTGTGACCGGTCATGGCCAAGTCCCTCCCTGGTGGGAATGGTCAGTTATCAGAGAGAAGGAACATGCTTGGGGTCAGAACAGGTTACCAGCTTGTCCCTGACTTTCTGTCCTGTCGGGTGCTGCCCTCTGGAGGCTGGCACGGTGACCCCCATGTCCCCAAGATCGATCTTCTCTTCCCCTCCCAGCCCCAGGGCCAGGTTGTCCACGTCGGACTGAACCTTCCCCAGAGGGACTGTGCTTCTCAACCCCAGGTTCTACCAATGAGCACAAATCCTAACATGTCTGTTGCAAAGTCAAGGCACCCTGGTGCCAGCTGGATACCACCCGGGTGTCCCACATTTCACAACAAATCATTCTCTGTAGATGGGGCCATCTTCCAGGCATCCCAGGGCCAGGAGTTTATGCTGAGTCTGTCTCTGGTCACCGCCACTCAGTGGTGGGCTGGTCCTCTGTTTGGCTGCTCTGGGTGACACACACCATCCGGCTTCTCAAAGGAAAAGACCAGCGGGCAGCCCAAGCTCTCGAATGTGCATCCAGCCTGGGACGTAGAGCTGGGAGCATCGGATGCCCAGGGACTGGTGACCCTGTGTCCTCTGCTGTGAGCGGGAGCCGTGACAGCCAGAGAGGATGGTCAGATGCACAGGGCATCCTGGACGGGGCAGCCAGTGGGGTGCCAGCGCCCAGGTGGGCAGAGGAGGGCACCCCTGAGGGCCTGGCTGGATGGGTGGGTGAGGCGGGTGACGAGCACATCCAGGTGTCCACGTGTAGAGACAGCTCAACACCTGATGTCAGGACCACCACAGGGTATGGACAGAGGCCCAAAGAGGGTCCAGCTAGTCTGACGTGAAGGAGGTAAAGCCATATGAGGAGGGCTCGCCTCCCTGTGGCCCCCACTGTCCCTGAGGCCGCGGGTGCAGCTCCTTCAGCGACTTTGGCTCCAGAGCCTGACCTCACTGAGGGAAGTCTCATCTGAATTATGGTGTCTCACACCTGAGACTAACATGATATTCTAAGTCAATGATGCCGCAATAAAAAGGAGGACACTTGTCACCTTGATCTTGGCTTCTCAACACTGCCCTTCAAGAAGAAAAGTCTGGGCTTCCTGGTGAGAAGGTGGATTCAAGGTGAGGAAGGGAAGCGGTGAGATAAGTCTGCATCATCTCGAGGGGCCATAAAGGCAGGCAGGGGACCAGAGGGGATTGAAGAGCCGGGAGATGGGCCCAGGGCCCAGCTTAGGCCAGGACACCACCTCCAGCCAATTAAAAAGAGAGTCACAAAGTATGTGTGTCTAAAGCTCATAAAAGAGAGAAGTAAAACCAGTGACTCACTGGGGTAATTAGCAAACATTTATTGTGCACATGGCAAAAAGTCAGTTTGCAGTCTGGGTCAGCTCCCAAAGCTTCTGCCTGCAGGGACGGTCCCACCAGGGCCTGGACGTGTGACCCAGGCCGAGCCCCCAGCCTGGGTGGAGCCGTGAAGCTGGGGTTCACGGAGGAAAAGGTGGCTGGGGGCAGAGGGCAGAGTGCAGGGAGAAGATGGCTGCACAGAGACTCCAGGACTCAGAGGTTCAGCCTGGACTCTCTGGCCATTAGTGAGAGCCGACATCCACAGCCGGGAGGAGGCTGCCCGAAAGATTCCAGGAACAATCTTTCAGATCAGCCAATGCTGGGGATAGGTCTGTCCCCAACAGTCAGAGTGCCTGTCCTTGTATATCCCAGGAGCCTTGGGGGTGTGGGGTTCACCTCACCGGGAGGGCAAGATAGCTCTGGATCAAAGCCTTCTGGATGCCCTCCTCCAGCAAATGTTAAAAGCAAGACCCAAAAAGACCCAGCTGTTTCCAGAGGAGAGCTCAGTAACCCTGTTTTATTGCAAGAATATTTGAAGCAAAAAGAATATTGTGGGTTTTTTTTTTAATATTTACAAGTAAAATGTTTGGTAATATACAAAGGAAGAGTAAAGTTCAAAGTCCTCATACTGTACCTGAAATGGTGTATCAACTAAAGGTGGGCTGCGATAAGTTAAAAGATATATGATATAAACCCCAAACAACCATAGCATGACACAACAAAGAGCTAAAAATGAAAAAGTAAACAAAGAACAAACGTGACACAGAAAAAATAAAGGGTATGATGGTAGATTTAAGCCCAAGCCTGTAAAAAGTCACAGTGAATTGTAAAAAGTCACATTAAATTAAGCTAAATGATTTAAACACACCAGTTAAAATACAGACTTTGTCAGATTAGACAAATTTAAAGAGCTAGGTCATCTATCTGCTGCCTAAAAGAAACCCACTTTAAACATAATGACACAAAAAATTAAAAATATTTATGCCATGTTGACATTAGTCAAAAGAAGCCTGGGGGGCTTCCCTGGTGGTGCAGTGGTTGAAAGTCCGCCTGCCGATGCAGGGGACACGGGTTCGTGCCCCTGGTCTGGGAAGATCCCACATGCCGCGGAGCGGCTGTGCCCGTGAGCGATGGCCGCTGGGCCTGCGCGTCCGGAGCCTGTGCTCCGCAACGGGAGAGGCCACAGCAGTGAGAGGCCCGCGTACTGCAAAAAAAAAAAAAAAAAAAAGAGACTAATATAACCAACTTTATGCGAATAAATTCAACAAATCAATGAAATTAAAAAAAAAAACCTCATGAAAGAGCCGTATTACCAAAGCTTACTCAGTAAGAAATAGATAACCTATCACAGAAATTAAATTTGTATTTAAAAACCTTCCTACAAAGACAATTTCAGGCCCAGGTGGCCTTACTGATGAATTCTACCAAACATTTAGGAAACAATATCAACTTTATACACATGCTTCCTGAAACTTAAGAGGAGGCAATACCCCCCCCCCATTCATTCACTGAGGCCAGAGTTGCTTTGATACCAAGACCATTACAATAAAAGAACTTACAGACCAACACTCTTCATCTGAATAAATGCAAAATGCCTGAATACAATTTTAACAATATAAAAAGAACAATGTTATCGTGATAAAGTGAAGTTTAGCCCAGGAATACAAGGTTGTTTTAACGTGAGTCAATGTAATTCACCTTAGTAAGAAAATAAAATAAGATAAAATTAAATTAAAAACTAAACTTTAAAAATAAAATAAAATAAAATAATATATATGATTATCTCAATAGATGCAGAGAAAGCATTTGAAAATATTTAACATTCATTCTAATAAACACTCTCAAAAAACTGGGAGTAGAAGAGGACTTTCTCTACTTGATAAAGGGCATCTACATGAAATCTGACATAATGCTTATGATGAAAGACTGAACACTTTCCCTGAGGTTCAGAAAAATGGCAAGGACCTCTACTCATACCACTTTTATTCAACGTTGGACTGAAAGTTCCAACTAGTAAATTAAGGCAAGAAAAGAAATAAATGGCATCCAGACTGGAAAGGAAAAAGCAAAATTGTCTTTATTTGCAGATGAGATATTATCTATGTAGAAAATCCTATGGAATCCACAAAAATGTTACCATAATAAATGAGTATAAAGAGATTGAAGGCTACAAGATAAATACATAAAAATAGTTATAATCTATATATCAGCAACAGACAATCAGAAACTGAAATTGAACATACAGTGTAATTTAGAATAGCATCATCAGTATAAGATACTTAGCGATAAATCTGTAAACAGATATACAGGACGTGTACACTTAAAATTGTAAAAAACATGGCTGAGAGAAATTAGAGAACAAATAAATGAAAAGTCATATCATGTTCATGGTGCTGAAGACTCAACAGTGTTAAATTCTTCCCAAATTAATCTACAGAATCAATGCAATTTTGATCAAAATCCCACGAGGCTTTTATTTATTTATTTTTTAGAAACTGAAAACCTTATTTTAAAGTTTGGGAACGAAAAGTATCTAAATTGGCCAAAAAGCATTAAAGGAGAAGAACACAACTGGAAGATTCACATGATTTTTTTTTCACATCTTTATTGGAGTATAATTGCTTTACAATGGTGTGTTAGTTTCTGTTGTATAACAAAGTTAACCAGTTATACATATACGTATGTTCCCATATCTCGTCACATGATTTAATTTAAAGTTTACTATGAAGATACAGTAAACAAAACTGTGATGCTGACATGGTTTATACACGTAGAATTACAGTCCAGAAATAGAGCCACATATTTATGACCCACTGATTCTCAAGAAGGATGCAAAGACAATTCAGTGGAGGGAAAAAATAGCCTTTCAACAAATGGTGCTGGAACAATTGGATATCTTATGCAAAAATTAATTTCTATCCATGTCTCATACTATGTTAAAAAAATACTCAAAATAGATCATAGACTTAATGTAGAATATAAATTCTAGTAGAAATCATTGGAGAAAATCTTTGTGACCTTGAGTTGGACATAGATATTTAAAGTTGGACAGCAAATGTGTGATCCATAAAAGAAGAGAAATTGATAATCTGGGCATTGTCAAAATGAAGAGCAAAAGCTTGTCAAAAGCCACCACCATTGAGAGGGTGAAAACACTAGCCACAGACTGGGAGGAAACATCCACAAATCACACATCTGAGAAAAGGCTCATATTTTAAATGTGTAAGGACTCCCCAGACTCAGTAATAAGAAAACAAACAACCAATTGGAAAATGGCCAAAAGACTTGAACAGACATATCACCAACGGAGATATTTGGATGGAAAATAAACAGATGAAAGAAGCCCAATGTCATTAGCCATTAAGGAAATGCAAACTCCAACCCCAGGGAGGAGCTATCCCATCCCTGTCAGCACACATGAAGGTGACTAACCTAAGGACTGGCCTTCAGCATGACAGTCAGGGCCCAGCTAAAGACTGAGAATGGGGCATTTCCTGTTAAATATCAACAAACCCGAGACCCCAAGCCTCTCCATAAAGCCTCAAGGATGTGAAGAGAAGGACCCCCTTCTCTGCTGTGTCCCCTGCACTCCTGGTGAGAGCTTCCTTTTATTTGAGGTAATAAAACATCCATTTTTCATTTTCAAAATAACTTCTCAGCTATAAGCCCCAAAGCATCACATTGTAAGAACCTGGAGTGAGGAAGCTGCCTAAATTGAGGGATTTTAAAAGCCTTGAAACCATTGGTGTCTGGGAGGTGCAGAGACAAAGGAGGCCACTCCATTAACAGCCACAGAGGACGGCTGGCCTTTGCACCAGCAGCCTCGTGAAACAGGAGAGACGCGATCGTGCTCTACAGCTCAGCTGAATGACGCAGAGACCACGTGTGCTCACCGTTTCTCTCAGAGGCTGCAGGTAAGTTATTTAAAAATCTCCTTCTCTTAAACTGTCTTTCTCTCAAAGAAAAGAATCCCCGGGATCTACTTCAAGTGGCATTTATGGAGGATCTACAGCAAGCCAGGCCTGGGACTGGGAATTTACCACATTAATTAATCATTGTAACAAGCTGGGAAGTTCTAAATTTTTGCCTGAATTTCATAAATGAGGAGTCTGAGGGTCAGAGGACTACAGTAATTTATCCAAGATTCCAGAGTGAATCCAAGATAAAACCAGTACTTTCTGACATACATCAGGACTCTCTCCACGTGCCTTGGGTTCTATATTTAGACTGAGTGGAAAGAGGTCTGGGAAATGCATTAGCCCATCTGGAGGTGAATTTGATACTTTCTCATTTGTCTCAGGGAGTAAGGTGAATGGAATGAGAAGTGGGGCTTCAGGGGAGGGGAGGGAAACCAGAAAACTCTTGGCCTCAACCCCTTCCCCTCTCTTTCCTTTTTCTCCCCGTCCCTTTCTGGAAAGTTTGTTTTTCTCCCAATAAAACTGGAATTCATCACTGTGCATGTATTTAAATATTTTAGTTTGTCTCCTAAAATAAAACTTGGTTCCCACGTATGTACTTAATGGGTATCATCATGTGTCCTCTTCAGAATACTCTGTGGACAGAGTTTCTACTCTATTATGTATGGTCAGGAATTGATTTTCCTAATAAATGCTTCAAAATTTTTTTCCATCATGAAATGTAGTATAAATCAGTGTCTCTTCATCTAATTCTATTTCCCCTTGGGCAAGGAATTTTCACTTCTAACAGTTGAGCTTTTCAAAGAAATTTTTTAACGGACAGATTCTTTTCAAATGTGTATTACTTTTTCTGATAATAGTAACTTGAAACTTTTCCTAAAAAGTATTTCAAAAGTTTCATGAACTCAAGGAAACACTTAGGGAAAAGGCAGAGCTTTGAAAAAACTTAAAAAAAATATCATTCCAATTAAGAGAAATGAAGTTGATACAGGAGACAACTTGGGTGAAACTTGAGGATGTTTTAAGTGAGAGAAGCCAGATACAAAAGACCATATATTGTACGATTACATTTATATGAAATGTGGCTGCTGAGGGCTGGGGGGATGGATGTGGGAGGGGACAGAGAGTATCAGCTTCTTTTAGAATAAAAAAAATGTCCCAAAGTTATATTATGGTTATGGTTGCACAAACTGAGAATATACTAAAAATATTCATTTGTATGGTATGTACATTGTATCTCAGTATTACTATTAAAATATTCAGTTACAGAAAAGATCAGTCCATGTAACTTCAGGAGTTTTGGATTGACTGGAATTTCATGAATGAAATCTAATAAGTAAGATCTATTTAATGAATTTTCACGGATATTTGGGTTTTATATGAGTTTGAGTTAATTTTCTGATGTTTTCCCCATTTTTATCAAATCTTCAGTAGGTATTAATTCTAGTTCTTAAACTTAATGTGTGACCTTGAGCAAGTTAAGTAACCTTTCAAAGCCTTATATTCTTCACCTCTCCCCCATCACACACATATGCCAATGTACACACACTCACTACCAATACATACATCTTTCTGGGAAAGACTTTTCAGAAAGATAGAAAAGAGAAAAATACTGTCTTTACATACAACTCCACAATGAATGTATGAGGTATGTACACACATGTATGCTATGAAAACTAACCAATACAAGGAAACAACAAAAATGTATGTTGTAGCTTCTTAAGAATTTTCAGGCCTTAAGGTTTCTCCAGGGATGTTCAGAGCACCCAGAGACCCACACTGATTCTCCGCGGTAAAGGTAGGATCTTGGAAGAGCCAGAACACTAATAGAAGAAAGAGAAATAAAGGGAGAGCCAACCCATGCCACGAAAATCACCCAAATTAATGTCTTTGTGAGAATTACGTGTTGATTATCAACTCCACACAAGCCCACAGGTTTGTTGAGTAAGAAAAGCTAAGTTTATTAGATTTACTAATAAATAAGGAGAAATATCACTTGGCAGAGTCTTAGTTTGCTATGTCAGAAGTGGAAGGAAAGTGTAGGTTTGAGTGATTGGGATTGGGTAGTTAATGATGAGATAATTTAGGGTTGGTGACACAAGGAAGCAAGTTTTGAGGTGAGTCATCACACTTGCTGTTTGACAAATGAACTTTTTGCTCAGATTAGCAATATACTGTCCTGATAGAGAGAATTTTGCTTGTATTATTGAATTGTTTCTCTTGATAAACTGGTTTACAGAAATTCCTTGAAGCAATCTTAAAGTTGCATCTAAAATGTCACCTCATGATTGAGCACAGTTACCTGGGAAACCAACTGATTTGTTACAAGACACTGGTACCAAAAGAGTCTGGATGGCACCCAAAGGATGTGAGAAAAAACCTAAGAGTTGTTTTGATGGTGTGAATCAGTTAAATTATGAGAATATTAAAATGAGAAATTAGACTCATAACAAGAGTGATTAGGGATGAAAACGTCATACTACAGACAGGAAGGAATATTATAGGCACAATAGTTGAGAGAGACAACTGTCTGTTAACAGTACAGAAGCTTACACACACAAAAAGTAATGAAAACTCTCAGGAAAATAGAGAATAAAAGTATACACACTGAAGCATGGCCATCTCTAGGTCCAGCCATCTGGAAAATATTTAGTGGCTCTTGGCTGGAAACTACTCACTTTTCTCAATTCTGTTCTTCATCTGGAGGTCTTGGGATAAGTTGTCTTCACCCCAGAATCATCTGTCCTGGTACATTGCTGACAACTTTTGCTGTAAAATTTCCTGATGGGAAGGTGGACCAGGTGATTCAGGGTAAGACCTTATGGCTTTTCACCTGGGAGACCTTACTCCAGGGACCTCTACTCTGGAGTTGAATTGTAGTCATAAGCAATGGATATGGTCCCTTCCAACATGATTCCAAGGCCTGTCCTTTTCTTTCATTCTTAGGAAAGACAAAATCTCCAGGTTCCAGGTCCAGTAGAAGCTTCTTTGGAGCCCAAGGAGAAAAGACAGCCTCTACCCATCAGCTACGAAACTGAGTACAATGCATGAATCTTTTGAAGTAACTTCCTTTATCTGCCTGAAGTAAGGAAAAGTTGAAAATTGGGGGAATAAACACCCATGTTAGTGAAACTCGCGTCAGGTTTATGGCTGCTAGAAGGTGTGAACTCATGGTCATGAGTGTGAACAGCCTTCATGGAGGAACCTTAGGAGTTCCAGACATTGTGGGTGGTGTGAGCTCTACAGCACCATTGGCCACCCCTGTCCAGGGAAGGTGATAACGTGTCTGTGTGAGTGGCAGTTCTCACTCAGAGCTCTCTGTGACAATCCTGGCAACAATGGGGAGATTGATTTGTTTTCTACGTCGGGAACCTACATAATTGCATTTATTTATATATTTTCTTTTTCTACTGTCCAGGCCACAGACAAGTAAAAGTTCCAATTAGTTCTGAGAAAAACCAAACAATGACCAGGACACAGTCAAAACTCATCATACAGCATAATTATATGGAACCCTGAGGCTTAGGCTCCTGAATGTGTTTCCCATCTTTCAGTTTCACTAGCAATAAACACTTGATCAATAAAGATGTTTTGGCATTGTATTCAGCACATTTCTCACCCATATTGACTGAGTCAAGCGGCCAATCTATCTTTGCTATAATAGGTAATTTCATGCAAAAAAAAAAGTTGCCAAGGTTTTATTTGAGGAACTCTGGCTCCACCCAGTGGCTGGCCTGACAGCCCCTCAAATTGTCCTGTCATTTGCGACCAGATTCTTCATTATCTTCTCTTCTAATCTGGAGCCAAGCTGTTGAGTTCTGTTATCATTTGTAATGCAGTTACATTCATTTGTCTCTGTCTGCATTCTGTCTTGGGATCCCCTTAAATCCTGGTTGATTGTTTTTTCTACTTTGCATACAATACATTTTACTTTGGCTTCTCTATGCCTGTTGGCATTTCTCTGGAATTTGACAAATACATAGAGTCATATGTAACCATACAGAATTCCATCACTAATCATTTGACTGTGTGGCTTGTTTGTACTGAATCCCTTTCCAAGCCCCGAGAAACCACTGATTTTCCTTCCATCCCTATATTTTTACCTTTTCCAGGGTGTCATATAAGTGGAAAACTATAATATGTAGCTTTGGGGGTCTGGCTTCTTTCACTCACCAAGATGGAGCTGGAATTCATCCATGGCCCTTGTGAATCGTCTGCTCGCTCCTTTTCACTGCTGAGTTGTGTTCCTCTGGGAAAATAGACCACGGTTCTTTCGTCCATTCTCCTTTAAAGGACAACTTAGCTGTCTCCAGCTTGAGGTGTTATAAACCACTTTTTGTGGAAACATAAATTTTCCATTCACTTAGGTAAAAATCCAGAAGACGGCTTTCTGGACCATATGGTAAGTATATGTTTATCATTATGGGAAACAACCAGCTGACATCTAAGGTGGCTCTACTATTCTTGCATTGCTGCCAGCAAAGAAGGAGCGTTCTTGTGGTTCCACATCCATACTGGCGCTTGGTATTGTCACTGTAAAAAAACAAAGTAATTTTAGTGATACTTATTGTTGAGAGAGAGAACTCTGGATACAAGTCCTTTATTAGATATGTAATTTGTAAATAGTTTCTCCAAATCTGTGGCTTGTTGTTTTATGTTATATTTACAGTGTCTTTTGCAAAGCAAAAGTTTTTAATTTTGACTGAGTCAAATTTAACAAATGTTTCTTTTATGAGTCGTGCTTTTGGTATTGTATCTATAAACTCACCACCCAAACTAAAGTCATACAGATTTTCCTTGAAGTTTTCCTCTAGAAGTTTAATAGGTTTTCATTTTGCATTTAGGTCTATAACTCATTATGAATTAGTGTTCGTATATGGGCCAAGATATGGATAAATGTTTTTTTTTTTGGCATATGAATATCCAAGTGTTCCCACGACATTAATTGAAAAGACTATCTTTCTCGACTGAAATGCCTTTGCAACTTTGCCAAAAGTCACTTGCCAATGTATGTGTGAGTCTACTCCTGGACTCTTTCCTGTTCCATAGATTTATTTGTCCATCACAATGCCAATACCACACTGTATTGTTTACTGTAGCTAAATAGTAAGTCTTGAAATTGGGTCATAGGAGTTGTACAAATTTGATCCTTTACTTGTTTGTTTTTTCCCCAGAATTGCTGTTGTTATTTGTAGTTCCTTTGCTTCCTATGTGAGGTTTAGATTCAGTTTGGTACCTACAGAACAGACTTGCTGGAATTTGACTGAGATTGCACTGATCAACCTGGTGGGAATTGGAAGAACCAACATCTTTAAAATACTGAATTTTCCTATCCACAAAACAGTATATTTCTCCATTTACTGAGATCATTTTTACTTCTTTCATCAGTGTTGTATAGTTTTCAGCATACAGATGCTTCACTTATTTTGTTATATTCATATCCAAGTATTCCATTTGTTTCAGTGCTATTGTAAACAGAATTTTTAAAATTCAAATTCTAAATGTTCATCATGTACATAGAAATATATTTAAATTTTTCTATAAGTTGTTTAACTTATAGGCATAGATATGTTTGTAATAGTACTGGCTTTAGATGTTTCTTATAATCTAACACAAGCATTTAATACTCTAAATTTCCCTCTAACCACTGCTTTACCTACATTCTGCAAATGTTGATATGTTGTATTTTCTTTTAGCCTAAATACTTTAAATTTAGTGTGAGACTTCTCTTTTGACCCACAGGTTATACAGAAGTGTGCTCTTTAGTTTCCATATATTCAAGTATTTCCCAAATATATTATTTTTTATTCCCCAATTAATTTTGCTGTGTTCCGAGAAAACACTTTTTTGTGTTTTCTATTATTTTACCGTTTTTATGTCCTAGAATATCATCTATCTTGGTGAACATTTCAACTTGAGAAAAATGTATGTTGTTGCTGTTATGTGGAATTATCATAAATATAAATAAAGTCAAGTTGTTTAATAGTATATATTAAAAGAACACAGGATGAAAGATTAATGAGCTACTCTTTGGTAAAATTTTCCTAAAGAGGACATAAACAAACATAAATTATACAGACAGAAAACAATCACAACTGTGAACTTTTATCCTTCAAAAGACATCATTAATGATTATATCAGACTGAGAGAAAATATTTGCAAAACAAATATCTGGCAGAAAGCTTTTGTTTGGAGTATACAAATAGCTTACAATGCAATGGTAACAAAACAAATAATCCGATTCAAAGCATGGGCAAAGATTTTAAGGGGCACTTCAATAACAGCAAAAAGATTCACAACTGGCGAAGATGCAAATGAAAAGATCCCCAACAGAATTTGTCATTAGAAAAAAGCAGATTAAATCCACAGAGAGAAACCCTTACTCATCAGCCTGAATGCCTAATGTTTAAAGGTGCGGCCATATCAAGTGCTGGCAAGGACGGATAGGAACTTGAACCCTTATACATTCCTAGAAGAAGAGTAAAACCATTTTGGCAAACTTCTAGGCAAATTCATAAAATATTAAAACTACACCTGTCATGTGACCCAGTCATTTTACTGCTAGAATTAATACATTTGAAACACAAACTTTTGCAGATAAATGCTCAAAGCACCTATTATTTGCAACAACCAACACTTGGAAATAATCTAAACATCCATCAACAAGTGATGGACAAGCAAACTGTGCTGGTGCTCGGGAAACAGAGCCCCACCCAGCTATGGAAAGGAACACGCATCTGGTCCATGCCCTGGATGAAGGAATCCAACGTGTCATGTGGAGTAAAGGAAACAAAGTAAGAAAGAGTGTATGCCATACGACTCCATCTGCATGAGGCTGTTGAAGATGGAAGCTGTTCTACAGCGACAGCAATCCCATCAACAGTTGCCTGGAACAGAGATCCTGGGAGGTGGCCTCCGGAACACGAGGACTTCAGGGCCAACTGGACGTCTTGAGGATAGCGATATCCTCGTGGGTGTACACATGTATCAACATTTATCGAAGGAGTGCTTTGAATATGTGCAACGTATTGTACAAAATTTTACCTTATTAAAGCTGTAGGGACATAAGATGAAATAAAGACATTTGAGTCAAACAAAAGCTGAAAAATGTCCTGTCATGAAACTACTTTAGGAAGAAATAGTAAAGGAAATTCTGCAAGTTGGGAAAAAACCCCACAAAATGATCATAGAGGTAAGCACAGATATTCGGGAAGAAGTGAAGAATGCCAAAAATGTAAATGTAAACAAGTATTAACTGTTTAAAACAACTATAATAATGTAGTGTGAGTTTTATAAGGTTTGTATAAGTAAAATCTTATAAGAGCAGTAAATTCAGTTAACTCTTGGAAACGTCTTGCATTTTCAAGGAAATATTAAAAGCATTCATTTAAAAATTAGTTACTCAAGAATGCATATTGTAATCTCTAGGGTAATTGCTAAAATAATATTAACTAAAAATAATAAAAGCGAAAAATCAATTGATGAAATAATTGCTTTATCTGAAATAAAACAAGAAAGATGGAACAAAGAAAAACAGATGAGAGGAGTAAAATCATATTGTAAAATGGTAGGCTTAAACACAATATCAGTAACAATATTAAATATGAAAACTGAACAATCCAATTAAAATGCAAAGATTCTCTGTATCCAAATAAAGAAAAAAACAAGTACCCAAAAATATGTAGTTTGCAGGAGGCTCATTTTAAATAAAAGGATGCAGAGAGATTGAAAATGAATGGGTATAAAGTGGGAGCCATAAAAACATTCTCCAAGAGGCAGCTGGTGTAGCTGCATCAGTATGAGAGTGTTGATCTTAATAAATGCAAGATAATATTAAATATTACTAAAGATAAAGGGGACATTTCATAAAGAAAACAGGAAGATAGAAAACTCATAATTTCATGTTCACCTAAATAAGATGGTTAAACAAGGATAAGAGAAAAATGTGACATTGCTAAATGGAGAAAGGAAATATCCACAAGCATAGTTGAAGATTTTAATGAATCTCCATCAGAGGCTGATAGAATGAACAGATCACAAAAAAAGTGTGAAAATAGATTTAAAGGACATAATTGAATTTTCTTAATTGACATGTATAGAACAATAGACCCAGCATTGCAGTATAAACTCTTTTTCTCAGATGATCAAGAAACATTTATTAAAACTGACAGGGCCATAAAGCATGTCTCAACAGGTTAAAAATAAATAAATAAGTAAATAAAATTATACAAAGTATGTTTTCCTGCACAAAGCAATCTCACTATAACCCAACAACAGAAAGATAACTAAAATAATTGCACATCACACTTCTATACTATTTAGGAGTAAAAGAAGTATAATGGAAATTAGAAAATATTTTTAATTGAAAGATAAAAAAATATGGCATATCAAAACTTGTGGGATGCAGGTAAGAAGTGTTCAGAGAAAATGTTATAGCTTTTAGTGCATATATTTAACAGGAAGAAAAAATTGCAATAGAAAAGCTAAGCTTCGGGCTTCCCTGGTGGCGCAGTGGTTGGGAGTCTGCATGCTGATGCAGGGGACGCGGGTTCATGCCCCGGTCCAGGAAGATCCCACATGCCGCGGAGCGGCTGGGCCCGTGAGCCATGGCCGCTGAGCCTGCGCGTCCGGAGCCTGTGCTCTGCAACGGGAGAGGCCACAACAGTGAGAGGCCCGCGTACAGCAAAAAAAAAAAAAAAAAAAAAAGCTAAGCTTCCACCCCTAGAAGCTAGAAAAAGCATGGCAAATTAAACCCAAAGACAGAAGGAAGCAAATTATAAGCTAAGATGAGAAATTAAGAATCTTTTGCATGAGCAGATATGAGTCTGATTTTCCAAAGTCAAATTGTTTCTAGTTGAAGATCAACCAAACTGCTTGTTCATTCACAGGCTTGTATGTTCCAAGTACTGGTTAAGCTCTGCACAGAATATAAAGTGCCCAGTCAGCTGGAGAGTTAAAATGAGCACATTAACAAGTCAAGAGAAGCACAGGAGAATAACAGTTTCAGGGATAAAATCTGAAGACTCACAATAAACCCAGGAGCCATGCTGCATGTCCTCTGACATTCCAGAGTGGATCCGTGTGATGAAGGGCAGGGCTGGGGGGCAGGTGGTTGGGCCCAGCATCCTCTGTGCTGAGAGCAGGTGGCCTCCTGGGCTCCCGGGTGTGCACAGGTGTGACACCTCTACTCCACTCCGCAAGCTGGCTCCCTGTCACTTTCATCTGGCCTTCCGGCCACCGCTGCCTCCATGCCGGGTGGGGAAGATAAACATCACTGTTGCCACTTTAAAGAGGAAGAATCACAGATGGAGACAGGTGTGGTGAATGGTGGTCAGAAGTCCGGATCAGGACTTAGGGTGCATTTCCTGACCTGTCCTTCTCGTCACAGAGGCCACCACAGTGATAAGCACTTAGGGCTCAGAAGAGGTCAGGATGCCATGCGCCAGAGAGCATTTACAGGGGATGGTGGAGGATGTGGGCTGGGGCCGGACTGGGCAGTGGAGGGGGTCTCGAGGAAGCGGGTATGGGGCAGCACCGCCCAGAAGCCCCTCATATGGATGCACGCAGGACAGAAACCCGGGCAGTGGTTCCTTTGTCACATCTGACGTCCCAAGACATGCACAAAAATTGTTTTTGCTTTTGTTTATAAAACTTACTAATTAGGTAAAACTCTCAGGTTTAGTTATCACACACTTTTCAGCACCAAGTACCTGCCTCGTGACAGCCCGGCCCAGATGTGTTCTGTCATCCGAGAGGGACTTGACTGAAGTCTGCATATCCTGGGGTGACAGGTCCGCACACCCTCTCCACGGAGGGGAGCGGGGGAGGCTTGGGCAGCGGACCCTACAGGCTGGACCGAGGGCATCCAGGGTCTTTTACAGTGTGTATTTTAACGTCCAGCAGAGGTAACCTGTGCCCACAGAGGAACATCAATCTTGCTTTAATGCGGCAGCGGGTCCTTACTTATTCCAGACGTAGCCTCCCCGGGACACCGTGCCAGACTACAATAACAATAAATAACCGAGCTCCAGCCGTGTTGTGAAATGCAAATCCTAGATTTTAAAATGTTTTTCAACATAAAGTCATGGGAATGGAAGTTCAAACACCAAAACAAAGTTATATAAGAGGAATAATAAATTAAAGATGTGCAGAGGCAGTTGCGGCAGGAAAGCAGCACCCACAGCCCACGTGGCTCTCTTGCCCATGTGGCCACGTAAGAAAGGCCACTGCCACTGTTTATTTAGAATTTATACCATGCATAACTCCGCTGCCTCGCAAATCTCTGCTTAGGCATTTTGACAAAAGTTTAGAAAAGCAGAGAGAATTAACCGTTGTAGTTCATTTTTTCATAACTGGCTCAGCAAACAAAAGAAAAACACTGCAAAAGTATTTTACTGCTGAGGCTACAGTAATTAGGGAAATTATATAATGCTCACAGTTGTAGCAGTTTTCATGACTCAGGGAGGTAATACCATGAAGGCAATTCATGGACGTCCTGCCAAAGAACACGTACAAATGTTTACCTCCTCTTGTGCCCCAAGATGTAAAACTTAATGGATGCTTTGCAGTGATGACATACTTTGGTTTTATGTTTTATAAAATTCTCAAGTAGCAGTGAAGTAAGTTTTTCCAATCCTTGCCCAGATACTATGGGCTGTTTGACCTTGGGCAATTCTCTTCTCCTCTCAAAGCCTCTGTTTACTCATTTCTAAAAAGAAATAATAATAGTGCCTGCCTCATAGGAATGTCGTGAATGTTTATAGAAGTAATACATTGAAAACCATCTGAGTACAGGGCTTTCTAGTGAGATCTGTATTGATTCGTCTTTCTTACAGGTTACAATACCATGTGTGGTCAGCTTTCTTTTTCAGTCACTTTTGTTATGTTTCTCCGTGTAAAATAAACCGGGATACAGGGAATCAAGAGTGTTGAGGTAGGAAGTGAATACTGCAACTTCAAATAAAATGATCAAGACTTGGGAGTGAAGGAACTCCCTGGTCATCTTGTGGCATGCAGATACTGGCCAGTCCCGATGGAAGGAATAGCAAATTCAAGGCTTCGGGACAAGAGCATGTTTGGTTAAAGTATCAGAAAGGGGCTTCCCTGGTGGCACAGTGGTTGAGAGTCCGCCTGCTGATGCAGGGGACGCGGGTTCGTGCCCCGGTCCGGGAAGATCCCACACGCTGCGGAGCGGCTGGGCCCGTGAGCCATGGCCGCTGAGCCTGCACGTCCGGGCCCTGTGCTCCGCAATGGGAGAGGCCACAGCAGTGAGAGGCCCGCGTACCGCAAAAAAAAAAAAAAAAAAAAAAAAAAGTATCAGAAAGGAGGACCACATGGGTAGGGCAAAAAAGAACAAGGGGCAGGGCATCATGGGAAAAGAGGTAACTTAGCCAAAGAAAAGAGATGGCATGTTCAAAAAAGGTGGTGGGTTTAAGGGAAAGCACTCTACCCCTGGACATGAAGGGGGAGCAGAAGGCACAGTCACAACCCCAGGAGGCCACGGCTTCTGGTGACTCAGTGGACGGGACCTGTGGTCAGGGGAGGAGCAGCCCTACCCTTGGTGTAGAAGGAGGGAGAAAGGACAGGGTCGCATCTTCGCTCTCCCACACCCTGATTTCCTGCTGGTGTCAACTCCCACTCTAACCATAGCAGAAACCAGAGGGCAAGGGACCCTGTAGATAAAGGTCATAAAGGTCAGCCTCCCAGCACACAGTGGATGCAAAGACTGGACAGTTGATCAAGAGCGACAAACAGAAAACATCCAGTGTTGGAAGCTGAGGTTGTGGGGAGGGCTTAGACCGTGCAAAGTCCTGTGGATCCTATGGTGGATCTCACTCCAGCCAAGCAGAAGCTGTAGGGGCCCAAGTCTGGGGCCTGAGTGCATCTGACTTGACTATCAGCAAAATCCTCCCAGCTGCTGCGTCGAGAAGACGGAGGAACAGAGGACGGAGCAGTGAGGTCACCGGGAGGCTCTTACAGCTGTGGCGCAGGGGCTTAGTTGCTCCGCGGCATGTGGGATCTTCCCATAAGAAAAAGGAAAACAAGTAGAAACCAAATTATAAAATGACAGAGAAGCCCTAACACAGCAATAATTATAGTAGAAACGATCATGTCATCCAGAGATCCAAGATGGCAAGGAGGCAGCCGTGAGCAGTGAGGATGCACGAGAATTGTCAACTGCAAATTGTATATCCGAAAAAAATTACTTTGAGAAATTACCGGAAATAGAGACATATTCAGATGAAGAAAAAGTGAAAAGAATTTATTGCTAGCATATCCTCAAAGACTGGCTGAAGCAAAATTTTCAATCATAAAGAAAATGATAAAATAAAGAATGTTAAAACCACAGGATGGAAGAAGGAACGATAGAAAGAGCAGAAATATGGGTATTTACATTATTCCAGCGCCAGCATCATATGTGTGTGTATCTGCTGCTCAATGATACTCCAGAAACACCTTTACACACGTGCATCCTTCCTAGTACTGATGTTTAGTTCCCAAGGACTGAGTACTATGACTCTGAGAGGATGCTTCAAAACAACAGCAGCTGTTCTTCCTGGGAAAGCCTGGAGGTGGGAAGACCAGTGGCATGAGCTCTGTCTACCTGTGCGGTTCTGGGGGCGCATGGTGACAGCTTCAGGGTCTGGAGGGGAGAGCTGCTGTAGGTGGAGTCATCATAGGTTTGCGTGGGAGAGACATGCTCGCATCTCTTTTGTTAGGGAGAAGAAATAAACGAGCGGCCTTTGTTAAAACATAGCACTACTGTTGGGAATAAAAAGACATTCTTAGAGCCCCTGACAAGCTTCTGATGACAAAGAGAACAGGAGGCCTGCTAGGTCCAGTCTGTGCTAAAGGTGCTCGCACGCCTGGGTTCCAAGTAACGACACATGTTGCCCGTTTCTACTCACAACTTGAAAAAACGTCTTGCTAGCTAAGAAGCTAGTTAAATGCTGTAGTGAACCAGATGGTTTTATTTATATAACTTACATGAAAATAAGCTAAGAATAGACTTTTTTTGTCATTTGGACATTTGCTTGTACCTCTTTCCAACTTTTCCTAATGATAATTTTATGATTCATGAGTCAGTGTTCATGGCGGGTTGTGTGTCTGGGTCTTGACAAAACAAAAGAAATTTGTTCCGGCCTTGCACTCTGTTTTTGGGTTCACCCCAAAGCAGAGGGGGCGCTCACATCCCCTTTAGCAGAGAAGACCCCAGAAGCCCTCCCTTGGTGTAGACACTCGCATGCCCCCTGAAGCTCAGCATTTGGGGAAGAGCAGGGGCTCTGGGGATTAGAGCTAGGATCAGCAAACTTTTTCTGTAAAGGGCCAGGAATATAGATTTCAGGCTTTTTGAGCCATGTAGCCCTAATAAAGGGCTAGATCTACTCTGCTTATGCAAACCCAGTAAGTCTGTGGTCCCAGCTCACCGCCTTCACTAAGTCTTCTACAAGCTCAGGGTGCAGGTGACATGGCTTTTGGATGTCCTGAGAGGGGAGAGGGCTAATACAGCAGTGGGTGGGGTGAGTTTCTGTTCCGCCTTGTCACAAAGCCACATGCAGCTCTGGAAGCCTGAGTGTTCTGAGCCCCAGCCGTGCGGGGGGGAAGCCTGTGGTGTAGACACAACTCAGTTTCCATCAGGATCTACTCCATTACAGGATCTCACACTCCTGACTTGGTCTGGGTTAATCTATGTTGTTTCTTTCCTTCTTTATTCCATAAATTTTGCATTCAATAAATATTCATTAAACACTTTCTATTTTTTTTAACACCTTTATTGGAGTATAATTGCTTTACGATGGTGTGTTAGTTTCTGCTTTATAACAAAGTGAATCAGTTATACATATACATATGTTCCCATATCTCTTCCCTCTTGCGTCTCCCTCCCTCCCACCCTCCCTATCCCACCCCTGTAGGTGGTCACAAAGCACCGAGCTGATCCCCCTGTGCTATTTACACTTTCTATTTTTGATCATTGTTTTAGATATTAAAAACAAAAATGAATTAGACATAAACCTTGCCCTCAAGAAATTTCCAGCCTAGTAAAAGGAGACCTATTGGTGTTTAAGTTCAAATAGTGAAAGTTTGGGTAGTAGGAATAGCTATAACTTCTCAGATCTTTCCACATTTAACCCCACTGTCACTCAACATGCAAAGCCAATAAAATCTCATGCCAAGCAAAGTATCATTTCTTTTAAGTTAACTTGTTTCTCTCTGAAAGAATCTTGAATTATCTCTATTTTCTCTGGCTCCCAATACATTCATCCCAGATAGTTTGAAATTTAGGAGGCATGTCTCGGTCTAGGTTATTATAGATACATCACTGTTGGTCACTCAGTGATCCCTGAGAACCTGTGCCTTCCTTTGGCCCCAAGGGATACTCTCCTAGAACGTGCTGGGCATGTGTACCCACAGTAAAGGACGTGCTGTAGGGCAAAGGGCACCCACTGGGGGTCAGATTGTCTGGTTTTAATCCTGGCCCTGCCACTATGTATGATCCTGGACCTCTTCATTAAACCCACCATGACTCAGTTTCCTCATCTGTAAAATGAAGCAATGACACCGACTCAACAGCTGTTTAGGGTCCAGGAAGCACTAGCCAATGTTAGTGATTGGTACCCTGTTCTCTTCACTGGGAACTTCTGTGAGATGCATGTGTGTTGTCTCTTAGCATCTCTCACATTTCCATGGTTTTCCCATTTTGCACCATGTTTGAAACAAGTCCCCAGCATTTTCCAACTCACCAAGTATTCTTTAGTTATGATTATTGATTGAAATAAATGTTAATAATGTAAACACACACACACACACACACACACACACACACACAAAACATCCATCAGGCCCAGAATGTTTTTACAGGTGCATATTCTGCTCATCCTCAGATGTGCAAATAACTCTATACTTGTATATAAATTTTTCCAGAAACCAAAAAATGAAGACTACTCCCCAAATAATTTAATCTGACACCAAAATCTTAACACAACCAAGTAACAGTACAAGAAATGAAAATTACCCACAAATCTGATTGATGAATACAGATGTAAAAGTACTCAACAAAATATTGAAAACAAAACTCAGAAATATTAATTGAAACATTGAAAACCTATTAGTGTTCTTCAATATTACCATAGTAAGAAAATTAAGGAGAAAGAACTCCATGTGACTAGACTAATAGATGCAAAATAATAATTCAATATTCATTTATGATCTTTAAAATTGGTTAGCAAATAGGAATAGAAGGGAACACTCTTATCCCAGTGAGGAATAGCTTACTGCAATAACACTTTCAAACATCAGACCTGTGCGGAATGTAAGAAGCATTTCCTTTATAAACCAGGAACGACTCCAGGACCCTCCATGTCCCAGACTCTGTGCATGTCCTACCAGCAGAGCCGGAAGTAAAAGGTAGCAGCACTTGGAAGGAAGGCGTTGTCATTGTTCCCAAACTGCCTGATGGGTTACATGGAAAACAAGTAGCCTTGCTTATTTTTCAACAAACATTTCTTCAGTCCTCACTATTTGGCTGGCACTATTCTAGATGCTCTACTAGGAGAATGTGAAAAAACTATTGATCACAACATAAAATGTCATTATGTATCCTTGCACCACCAAAAAGAATAAGTATAACATGAAAATAAAGAAAAACAGCATGTGTAATAGAAAATAAATAAATAAATATAGAAGGTACCTAACAAAAATTCCACAAGAAATAACTGCATAAAATTATAAATTGCTGAGGCATTATATTTTTAAAAAAGACAACTGAATGGAAAGATTTACCAGGTTTGTGTGCAGAAATACTCAATATTATGAAGATCTAAAATGTCTGCAAATAATTTATAGATTTAATGCTCTTCTAATCAGAGACCCAGTGAAATTTTTATGAAACTTAACAAAATTGTCTAGGACTCAAAATAAAAAACAAAGTCTTAAAATCACTCAAAATGGGGGGAAAAAAGAAAGAAAAAGAAAAGATGAGGAAAGTTACCTTGTAAGTTACCAGATTTGTTATAGATCAATACTTCTAAAACAATGTAATAGTGACATACAGATGGACAAGTAACTTTACGTACAAAATCGAGACCCGAGGGTGATTAAGGGACAGGGGCGTTCATGTGGAAGTGAAATCACTGCAGCTACTTTGGAAAACAACTTGGCATCGCTCACTGGTGAAGTTGGAGGCCTGGCAGTTCCACTCTTGGGTATCTTGTCTAGAAAATCTCTTGCACATGGGCAAAAGGGGACAGATACACAAATTTTCATAAACATAGAAGAGTAAAATTTTGAAAAATCTCACAAAACAGGAAAATATGTGAATAGTGATGTGTTCATTGATGTACCTAATATACAAAATGAAAATAAATAAGCAATATCTACACACCTCAATGTGAGTTAATCTCACAAGCAAAATGTTTACTATCAAAAGCAAGTCATGAACAACATACAATGTAAGAGTCTACTTTATAAATTTTAAAACATACAAATTAATAACATATTGTATAAAGCTCCATGCAAATGAAGGAAAATAGAAATAAATGTTTGGGGAGGATAAATACCAGTTCAAGAAGTGATTACTTCTGGGAAGGAGGCCTTGATTTGACAACATTTGTAACATTTATTTATTTGTTACATTTCTTTCTTAAGCCGGCAGCTAAGTACATGGGCATCTTTTATGTTATTAGGTATACCTTCTTTGAAATATTTCATTATAATGTACCTTTAAAATAAATACCATTAGTTAGAGGGGCAAGAGGTTCCACTAGTGGGGAAAAAATAACAAATGAGGAATACATACAAACAGGAGATAGAATCTGAAATGAAAAAACAAAACTAGGCTACTGTTTTTAACGTATGCTATGAATAGAACATGATCTCTAAACATGTATTGAAATAATGTCCAAAAGAAATACCACAAAATTAGCAGCGTTTTACTATGGTACAGTAACGATGGTTCTTCTGCTTTTGTTTTCATTTCCATGCTTCTTTATAACTGCATTTCTTAAATACGCTATGCTACTAGGCTTTCACTGGCACAAGATGAGAAATAGCCACCTAAATCGTCAAGCTAAGCAATTTTTTAAAAGTTAATCAAACTTCGAAGTGGAGGCCACACCCCCTTTTCCATTCGACGCCCAGGAGAGCTCAGCCCTCATGAGCTCTTACCTCCGCATCTGGTTAAGAGTCAAGCTCACGATGCTCTCTCCTCCGTAAACCCACGTGTGGGATCCGTCTGTGCCTGTACTCCCTTGTTTCCACCCTGCCCCTGCTGCCGGCCAGGGCCTGGCACGCAGTTGGTGTCCACAGTTCCTTACCTAAGGGACCGCCAGCTGACGGAGCTCCGGTCTGGATGGGGGCTGGCACGTGCCAAGCTGCGTGGGAAAGGCCACCATGACACCGCCCAGGGGCACCTCCTCCTTTTCAACCCTCGGGACCCCATCAGGGCAGGAAACGTGACCCAGCCTCTCCAGACAGCCATCTGTCATTCACTCTGCAGCCTCAGAAGAGAGAGCGTTTTGTTGCTTCCATTCCATGAAATGCACAGAAGGTCCTAAGTTCTTAAATGAATATTAATATAATTTTAAATGCCTGATTCTCCCGAGTATTAAGGAATGCACACATCTGGAGCTCCCACTGCTAACTGAGGCTTATAAACTTTAAAGTCTTTTTTCAACAGGTGGCCAGTGATAACACAGATCAAACTGACTCCTGTCACTCCACATTTTAAAACCTTCAACTTTACAGTTTTTCAACCTTCGAAGTTTTTCCACTTGGCCGCTCCCATCCTGGAATTTGTCCTGTGGCTGCAGGCTGGGCAGCCCCTCAAGTTCAGGCTGGGGCACCCGTGAGCCCTGGAAGCTCGGAGCCCACAGCTGCTGTGTGAACTCCCCTTAACTAATGATTCTCTTCCGCCCCCGTGTCATCCAAAACAAGCTTCTCTACGGCAGAGGGTCGAGAAGATGCTCTCGTTAGAGGCCTTGCGGCTTCCCTGCACAGTGGGTGTCTCAGGACGGACTGTCCCCCCAGGACCCTTCCTGCCATTGCAGATCCAGTCTCTTCCAGGGCAGGGCGGCCCGGCAGGGCTCTGGGAGGCTGCAGCGGGGCAGGGCACCCTCTGCTTCCACGCGGGAACCCAGAGGGCACGGGCGGCAGGTTGGATCCACAGAATAAAGAGGGCATTTCCATTCAAGCTGGTTCTCAGCCAGGCAGCTTGCTGACCCCAGATGAACGGTGAGCTCTGGCTCTCCCATCAAAACACAGTGCAGTCGAAGGCTCTGTCCCTGAGCTGTGATGTTCGCCCGTTTACATGCGGTGTCCAGGCAGGAAACGCAGAGACAGGAGGCAGAGGGAGGGTGCCACGGGTGGGGGGGGGGAGGGGAAGGGGGAGCAGTGACCGATAACTGGGGTTATGTGATGGCATGTCCTAAAACTGATTTCGGGGTCAGTTGCACAACTCTGGAGTACACTACAAGCTCATTGTATGCATTAAAAGCATGCATTTTACAGTATGTGAATGATAGCTCAATAAACTGTTATAAAAAAAACTTAAAATAGAATTGCAATGATTTTGATTAATACTGTTAGTTATTCTTATTATAGAAGTTTCTAAAAGAAGAAAACATTTGGAAGATATCCTAGTCTTAATGAGAATTTAGGTCCCAGGACCCTGTAAAGTAAATTAAAAAACCAAGCAGAGGGATCAAAAAAGTGACAGAAATGTGAAACCTCTTTCCCTAAATATGAGATATCACCTTTAAGCAGTGAAAACACTGTCCCTGTTATCCACTGTAGATTGCTCACTGGGGAAAGATAATATTACTTATTGAGGAAGAAATTCATATGTATTCATATACGTGTATAGATAGATTTTAAATTGTTTAAATAAACTAGGAAATCATATCTTTGGTTTATTTAAACACTGAATCTCTACTAAACAGCATCTTAAAATTTTTGAAGCACTCTTTTTAAATTCCTTTTTAATACCTACTTTAATTCCTTTAACACCCTACAAGTCTTATGGCTTCTATGGGAGAGCCTTTTGCCTTATGCAGACACTAAATTAAAACACTTCTCTTCACTCCCAGGTAAAGGAGCACACAAATGTCACTAGAATGGCACAGAGGCCCTGGAAGGATGCAATGCCGCCAAGATCACTGAAGCAGAAACCCTTGGAAGGAAAACGGCAGAACCTTTGATTGGGCGGTTCTGCTTCCTTTCTCCAGGCTGCTTTGTGCTTTTTCCTCAAGGCATCGTGGACCCTTAGACTTTGGCCTTTGTAACATTCCTTACACCTTGGGTAACACCCTGAGCATTCCCATCGCTGGGCTATGGGCACCCAACATGTCATTGTCGCCAGGTGGCTGAGTTCCTTTCTGGTGGCGTAAAGGGCAGCTCAGAGCTGGCCATGCAGATGTTTCCCTCTTTTGGGAAAGTGTCCACTGGTGACGGAAGCCTTCATTCCTCCACAGCATGGTTCAAGATTACACACTTGCCCTAGCATTTAATGACAACCCTTTTATGGGAAAACATTCATTTTGAAACATATGTTTCAGCCAAAATATATAGACAGTGCACTGTGCTCAGATATTCCGTTCCTCTATAAGGAAACTCCACTGGCTCTTCCAGCAAGCAAAGGGCTTAGTGGTCAGAAGTTTGGTTTGGGACACTTTGCCGTTTCCGATGCTGACAGCTTCCATGAGCCCTTTCAACAGCCCATGGTAAACAACTAGGATTTTGGCCAACAAAAAGAAGGAAAGAAACAAAATAATTTAATGAAAAAAAGTCCAAACAACGTCAACTTTTGTGGCTGGATGTTTGAGACGTCCACATCTAAAGGATTTTTTCCTCTCCTTATACTTTCCCTTTCTCTCCCCCTTTTGTACGGAAGTAGTCTGCACACTCGGCAAGAACACCCCTTCCCAAAGTGTAAGCCTTCAGAGACTTAGAAGTTTTCCTGGAAGAGAGTAAAAGAAAAGGAGAGTGAAGTTGAATACTAGGAAATCTTTGAAAAGAGTGTGTTGGCAAAGCAGGGGGAGAGAAAAGACCACTTGCCCCTAGCATCCCCACAAGCCGTGGGTGAGGGGAGGTCTGAGAACTTGAAATTAGACAGTCCTCTGTTTCCTGGTGTTAGTGAAGGAACAGAAGCAGGAATATGAGGTGTGTTTAGGAAAAGGAGGGAGAGAGGTACCTTCCCAAATAGTTCTTGGCGGTCACTGTATCTTAGAGGCCAACCCACAGGGAGCCAGGAATCTGGGGAGAGTCTGGCTGGCAGACTTGGAGAGCCTTGGACAAGCCTGGACAGCCTTGGAGCAGCTGCTCAGCTCACATTCCACCCACCTGCCTAGAGCCGTGGTCTTGGGCAGGTCACGTAGCGACTCTACAATATTGAGAAGAATCATCGGCCCTCATCCAGGGACCCACACTTCTACCCAAGTACACCATGAGCATTAAATAAGTTCATAGTTAGAAAGCGCTTGGTGCACATATGGTCACCTTATCTTTGATAAAGGAGCAAAGAATATACAATGGAGAAAAGACAGACTCTTCAATAAGTGATGCTGGGAAACTGGACAGGTACATATAAAAGAATGACATTAGAACACTCCCTTACATCATACACAAAAATAAACTCAAAATGGATTAAAGACCTAAATGTAAGGCCAGGCACTATCAAACTCTTAGAGGAGAACACAGGCAGAACACTCATGACATAAATCACAGCAAGACCCTTTCTGACCCACCGCCTAGTGTAATGGAAATAAAAACAAAAATAAACAAATGGGACCTAATGAAACTTCAAAGCTTTTGCACAGCAAAGGAAACCATAAACAAGATGAAAAGACAACCCTCAGAATGGGAGAAAATATTTGCAAACGAAGCAAATGACACAGGATTAATCTCCAAAATATACAAGCAGCTCATGCAGCTCAATATCAAAAAAACAAACAACCCAATCCAAAAATGGGCAGAAGACCTAAATAGACATTTCTCCAAAGAAGATATACAGACTGCCAACAAACACATGAAAGAATGCTGAACATCACTAATCATTAGAGAAATGCAAATCAAAACTGCAATGAGGTATCACTTCACACCAGTCAGAATGGGCATCATCAAAAAATCTACAAACAATAAATGCTGGAGAGGGTGTGGAGAAAAGGGGACCCTCCTGCACTGTTGGTGGGAATGTAAATTGATACAGCACTATGGAGAACAGTATGGAGGTTCCTTAAAAAACTACAAATAGAACTACCATATGACCCAGCAATACCACTACTGGGCATATACCCTGAGAAAACCATAATTCAAAAAGAGTCATGTACCACAATGTTCACTGCAGCTCTGTTTACAATAGCCAGGACATGGAAGCAACCTATGTGTCCATATTCCATTGTATAAATGTGGCACATATATACAATGGAATACTACGCAGCCATAAAAAGAAATGAAATTGAGTTATTTGTAGTGAGGTGGATGGACCTAGAGTCTGTCATACAGAGTGAAGTAAGTCAGAAAGAGAAAAACAAATACCATATGCTAACACATATATACGGAATCTAAAAAAAAAAATGGTTTTTATGAACCTAGGGGCAGGACAGGAATAAAGACGCAGATGTAGAGAATGGACTTGAGGACACGGGGAGGGGGAAGGGTAAGCTGGGACGAAGTGAGAGAGTGACATGGACATATATACACTACCAAACGTAAGGTAGATAGCTAGTGGGAAGCAGCCGCATAGCACAGGGAGATCAGCTAGAGGGGTGGGATAGGGAGGGTGGGAGGGAGACGCAAGAGGGAGGAGATATGGGGATATATGTATACATATAGCTGATTCAGTTTGTTATACAGCAGAAACTAACACAACAATGTAAAGCAACTATACTCCAATAAAGATGTTAAAAAATAATAAAAATAAATAAAAAAATAATGTGATAGCAATGAAAAAACTCTATAAATTGTCAATCATGACAATTTTATTTATTTATTTATTTATATTTTTTATTTTTATTAGAGTATAGTTGATATGACAATTATTTTATGTCAGTTATTTTAAAAGACAATTATGAAATAGTAAAAATTTTGAAGTAAAACATACCTGGGTGCTGGTATGGGCACTTCACTTTAATAAGTGAAATTATAGCACAGCTAATGCTGTGTGGTTTGGGGCAAATTACCATATCACTTCAAACTTAGTTTGCCATCTGTAAAATGAGGATAACAATAGGTACCATCCTAAATAAATTGTTACGGATATGAAATGAGAAAAAGAAAAGAAAAGAAAAGAAAGTACTTGGAATAGTGGCTGAGGCACAGGAAGGGTTGTATAGATATTTGTGCAATACCCTGATGGCACTGTGTAAAACTCCTAACGTGAGGCACACACCCACCCGGGGGACTTGATGCGTGTGCCACAGCCTCACTGGACTTGGACCTCAGAATCGGCAATGGCGTTTCAGAGAAGGAGGGCAGCCATATTTCCTGCATGCTTCAGCACGCCCCCTGACTGACGGACCTGCAGTTTCACTGAGGATAGGATGGTGATCTCCGAATTATGCCCCAGTCTTTTAATCATGGTGTATGTGTGGGGTGTGGGGTGTATGCATGCATGGTGTGTGTGTGTGTGTGTGTATTACATGTCTGTGTGGTGTGTGCATGCGTGCGGACATGTATATGTGAAGGCATATGTATGTGCTTATGCGTGTACCTGTGTGTGAGGCAGAGAGACCCCGTTCTGTTGTAGGTCTTTCCCCCATGAGACAGGGATACCTATGTTCTCAGATCAACTGAAACTCCACTTAACTTAATTTGGTCTGAATCAATTCACATGTGAGTCTGTGTGTCATGAATCCTTAACTGAAAATGTGAAGAGTTTTGTAATTTTTTCATGCCAGCAGGCAACCAAAAGCAGGAACACAGTTGAGCTAGTTTTGTTCTTTCCTTTGTTTTGGGCCACCTCTGTGGGTTGGGACCTAACATGTCTCAAGTGTTGCAAAAAAGACAATTCAGCTCCAGGCAGAAGATGGCAGGCAACTGCAGCAATGCTGTCCAGTGCGTCCAGCATGAGATGCACACCTCCGCTCTCCTGTCTCCATGGAAACCGTCCCCATCATTCTTCGCTGTGCCCTGGGGTCTCCAGTCCATCAAGGCGTCCAGCATGAGATGCACACCTCCGCTCTGCTGTCTCCATGGAAACCGTCCCCATCGTTCTCCCCTGTGCCCTGGGGTCTCCAGTCCATCGAGGACACCGGCCTGGGCAGAAGCAAGGCATGGTGGGTAGGGGGCACAGGCAGGTGGTCAGGATGGTGACTGGGGAACAGGAAGTTGAAAATGTACCAGCTCGCGCATCTTCAGAGCAGCATATAAAATAAATAGGCTTGGGTGCCTGCTTCCACAAGACGGAGATACAGTTGTTTGGTTTCTTAACAGAAGTATTTGAGCTACGTCCTCCTATTTTCCTTACCCGCATGTGAGTGTATGTAGTTGTTTGTTCATTGCATTTAAAATACCCTGTTTCTTTGCAAAAATGGTATGAAGTTTGATAGATTTGATCAATAACTTTAATAGTGATCTTCCCATTTCAATTAATGGAACAATTCAAACTTTTAATTCTCTTTAACATGTTGAATTGCCTTGCTAACTATCCTTTTCCATCTTACAGTCTTGCCTGCGTTGCTATTGAACTATTCTCGTAACCGATGTTAAATTAACCGTGTCGAACTGAAGATAAAGTGTGTTGTGTGCATTACACCATGTGCTTCATTATGGAATAAGTGTGGCTCCTGGTTGATGAATTTTTATCAAGAGTAAGTTGTGTTTAACCTTTGCAGAAAAGCAAAGAAGTGGTTAGTATTATAGAAAGAAAGATAGTGACCATGATTAAGAAGGGACCTGGGTATTGACCTGGTGTGGTTCCATAGATGATAAAAATTAAAGAGTATATTTTTGCTTTGTGCCTTTTATGCATATTTCACAACATTTAAAAATGTTTAAAAAAAGAAAGTGAGCTGTTATTGGAAGGACAGCTGAATTCAAAAATAAGATTGGCATTCCCACGAACTTGAGATGGAGGGGAACCAAGTCGGGGAGTTGAAGCTGAATTTGCCGTCTTGCTAAGCTCTCGATCTGGATTGGAAAGAAGATGGACAATGTCGAATGCCAGGTGAAAGGCTGAAGAGATGCATGCTCAGGACTATGGAAGCTTGTCTGCCGGTTTCTAACACTGCTGGGAGAGCTCTTCTCTCCTGCCTGGGGTTCACGGCCGAGGACTTGCTGCCCGATGTCTGCAGTGTCTTGAGCTGTTTAGGGGGGCCATGGAAATTGTGGGGTTCTTGGCCTGGAACTCTGCCATGGTTGGGCCACTGAAGGGACCTGGATCACCAGCCTTTGGTCTTCTTGAGTAAATAAAAAGTGCCTTTTGGTTTAAAAAAGATCGTTTTCATGAAGTCTCTAAACATTTTACTAATATTGTTTAATTTTTAAAAATGATTTCCAGAACATCTTCTCACCTGCGAGTTTACATAGTGTGAAAGCTGAACACAGACAGCATTTGTGTAACTTTTGTTTCAAAAAAGTCAGTAGTCAACACAGTTAAACAAAGCTTTTTACAGCCATGTTAAGTGTGTTCAGCCGAAAACCTAGATGGCTCTGGAGAAAAAACAACCACTGCAGCATTAAAATTAACACTTTAAAAAATACTGGAATAGATGTAATTTAAACTCAGATGGAAAGAGATATAGTATGGGAGTCAAGTTCAAGATGTATGATGAAGGGTGAGGTTTCAACCCCAAAGCCAAGGTCCTGCCTTGTGGGTTCCGTCACATCTGTGATGCACGTTAACATACTTCTGTGGTTTCATGTCCTTTGGTTTTCTTTACAATCCTGTTTGGAAGAAATGGATGAACTGATCTGAACTCGCTTTTTTTTTTTTTAACATTTCAAGAGGAGAACTAAAATCTTCCAGCTAGATTTGAAAATTGGAAAAAAATGTTTTATACTTCCTTTTTTAAATGTCAGCATTTTGGAGTTCCACTTGTCTTGGTTTAGATTTAGGCTACAAAAAAATAGATACTGACATTGCAAACAGTTCCACTATTTTGGCTTCTAGGAACTCAGGTTGTAGGTCAGCCCATCCTGCACCTCCAGGGGCGGATACAGAGATACAGTCACAGCATGCAGGTGCCCTGTCCTTCACCAGCATCCACGTGGGACCCAGCCCTGTGCTTGGAGTTCATCCACCCGCTAGGGTCTCTCAGCCACAGCAGCACAGGATGGTGAGGGGAATTTTCCTTTCTTCCCCCATCTCCATGGGACCCTCAGCACCATCAGAGAGCCACACAGAAGACACTGGGCATGGCAAGCACCCCGCCTCCTGCTGCCTGAAGGAACCTCTTGAGCTTGGCAGTTTGACCTAAGAAAACATGGTGCGGCAACTCGACAAACAGACAAACAAACAGAAGCAGGTGAGGCCTGTTTGTCACTTCAGCCATAGGTCTCATAATTAGGTAAAGGGTCGCAGTCCTTAAAAGGAGAAAGTAAATCTCATAGATCCCACAGTACTGTGATCAATGATTTTTTCTCATAATGTTACATGAAATATACCAATAGATAGTTAGATATAAAATCCTTATTCTTTTAATTCTTATACAACTAGGAAATAAATACAAGTTACAACACCAATACAGTTCAAACTGACAATATTAACTTACTGTGATGAGCGATACTGTTTTGCTAAGATTGGCTGGCTGAGCTGTGACGTGGTCCTGAACAGCTGCAGGGCATGTTGTCTTGGACTCTGCCCACCTGCCCCCTCCTGTGCATCCATGCCTCCTGACTCAGACTACTGGTCAACCCCCCTCTGCCCCCATGCACACAGCATGGCACAGCTTCACACCCATGGAGTGCATTGTGAGTCACAGAAACCCTCTGTCCTCTCCTGTGCTGAGTTACTCTTTGGGTAGTATTGCTGACAATTTGATGACAAATACAAAAAGAAAGGCAAATTGAACAATGACGGCACGGCATTACTTGGATGTAAGTAGTCACATAGGTGTTTTAGAACGTCTTAGACTAATTTTATTAGATAATCTTTGAAGTAAACTTAAAAATTCCTATAGAATACATGATCATCTCTGAGGCTACATTTGTGGATCTCAGTTTGAAAAACTGACTTTATCTGGGAATCAGATGATAGACGTTATGGCTACACCTTCAGCCTCAAGGATGAGCTGGGCTCTGCTCCATAAGCCAGCAGGCCACCCAGGGCCACGTGGGATGCAGATAGGTTTGACAGATAAAGTGCAGGACACCCAGGTAAATTTCAAGTGAAGGTAAGCAATGAAGTTATTATTTGTATAAGCATGTCTCAAAATTATTCATTGCCTCTCCGATATTTAACCAGGCATCCTGTTTTATTTGTGTGTGTTTGTTTGTTCCCTAAATCTGACAATTCTGGGTGCAGAGTCTTTCCAGAGGTCAGGAGGGAAATATCTGATGGATGATCTGACAATAATTTAACTTTAATGGAAAAATCCCTTAGGCCGGAAATGTCAGTACACACATCTTCCTTTATCTCATGTCAGAGCCAGTCTCAAATAGTATATCCTTCAAATTGCTGCTTATGTCTCATTGAATGTCTGACAAAGCACAAAGAAAAATAAGGGGCCGTATCTGGCATTTCTAAATTGATCTGTAATTGGTATTTTCCACTCATTCCATCGTTGTAAAATAAATGCCCTGACCAGGAAGTCCTTTGGAAGAGACGTGAGTCAGACGGTGGTGGTTTGCGGAGAGGAGCCCAGATCCGAGCCTGGCCCCGCCGTGCACTGCAGTGAAATAAGAGCCTGTGGAGAAGCAGAGCAAGCGTGTGATGCTGCACGTCTAACTGTGCGTAATCGTCACCTGAAGTCCAGGGAGACCCCACTACCACCTCCGTTTTTGCTGATGAAGTAACGGATTCAGAGCAATTAAATAACTTGCGTGAAGAGCACCAGCTCAGGAGCCTTGGAACTGGCGGAAACCCAGCTGTGATTGAGCAGGACCCCAGGGTCTTTCACGGCATCACGCTGCACCTGCTTAAATGTGAATTTTATAATCTACTTTATTACATTAGTTTTTATTATTGCATATGATTTTCTCATATGATCATCACAAACATTTCTTAACACACCCCACAATAAAAGTTCCTGAGGGTAAATACATTTCTCCATTAGAGTGAGGCCTCTTTTTAATGACACAGGATCCCTACTGCTAATTAACCATGGACAATAGGTGAGCACAAGAGGTCACTGAAGTTGGGTAGGATTTGGAATGAAATGCACACGTGGGCGTGAAGAAAACGATCCTGGCTCTTTAATAATCGAAAGCAAGGCCCTGGCATCGCTTGGCTGTGAGGTGATAGAAGACGAAAACGGTTGAAAAAATATGCATTATTTGACGCAGGGCGGCTTTTCACCAGCGGCTCCAAAGCCCGGGGACCTGGCAGAAGGACTCCTGAAGGCCTAGAAATCTCTTGACTGGGAAAGTCTGTCTTTGGGAATGGGTCTTCCTCTGATCTGATAAAATCCAAACCGTAGGATGTGAAGAAATTCCTCGATTCTGAAAAATAGTGTCAAAGATGGTTTCTATGATTAAAAAGAGTGTTCAAGCAGTTACTTAGGAAAAAATTAGAAAGGCCGACAGACATTGATTTGTCTCTTCAGGCCTACTATTACATATACAGCACATAATCCAGTCTATTCTACCAAAGGCCTGCTGGGACCTTGTCCTGGCCCTGGGGACACAGCTGACTTCTCAGGAATTTGATGTTTCCGCTTTGATGTTGGCTATATCGCAAAACAAATGAGGGACAATGAAATGTCTTCTGACTGTATGCTCTGCTGGGAGGATTAAGACTGGACACTGAGATCTGCAGTGACCTGGTAGCTACTTCCTCTGGGGAGGTCAGAGAAGACCTTCCTGGGGGTGACATTTGACCTGACGTCTGCATGGCTGGAAGGAGCCAGTCCATTTCAGGTGATGGGGGAGGGAAGGCCAGGCAGTGAGGAGCGTTTGAGAAGAGGTGAGGGTACCAGTGAGGCCTGGAGGTGAGCGACGGAACACACAAGGTAGAGGAGACACGCACTCCAAAAGGCTGGCTCTAGCAGCTATCCTGGGGCTACTCGTAGAGCACAGCGAAGGGAGGGAGTCTCCACGCTGGAATGGGAAGCAAATCCGTGAACACACCTGTGCGTGGCTGACTGGGAGAGGATGGCCCTGTCCCTGGACTCCTTGGTAAATACACTGATATCAGAATTCACAGAACAACTTGTTAGCTTGACTACAAACACGTGTTGAAGTCCATGCAGTTTTCATGTCCAGGATGGGCTTGCTGGTCCCCATCTCACGTGCTTCCTGCCTTGATGGAGCCCTGAAGGACGGCCTGAGGACCCCGCCTGGTGATGGGGGTTCCCGGCTCTGCAGCTGGGGTTCGCGCTGCCAGAGTGAGCCCCCGGCCACCCTCCTTCAGGGACGCCGCCCTGCTGGCCCCTTAGGCTGACCGCTTAGGTGCTCACTGCAGAGGCCAGCCTTGACGAAGGTAGAATTCCATTCTGTCAAACATGAAATGGCATCACGCATTCATTTTTATAGATAATTTTGCTACATTCTTGCAAAACCAGACCCCCCAAAGGGGAAAAAATCTGCTTTTTTTCTGAAAATAAAGCAAGTTAAATGAAATAATATATGAGAGGCCTCTGTAATTACTCAGTTGCTCTCTGTTTTATGAAGTCTGTATATTGGATATTGGATAATACAACATATCATGTAATATTGAGTAATATTATATGCATAATACAATGCTGATGTCCAGGGAGTCCAAGTCGTTTGCCTGAGGTCACAGCTCAGGACTCGAAGCAGGTGCTCTGGTCCCCAGGCCTGTGCCTTTGCTGCTGGGATCCCATGGGCTTCACACCAGCTGTTGGCCTCAAGATGCCACTTTAAATCCCTATTTTGCCACAATCTGTGGACAGATACTCTGGAGTCTGTCTGTGATGTGCCAGGCTTTTGGACCCCAAGTCCTCCAAGTTTTCTTTTAACCAATCAATGATCATGCTCCAGTAAAACCACTTATGGTTACCAGTGGGGGACATGGGGGAGGGATAAATTGGGAGATTGGGATTGACATATACAGACTACTATATATAAAATAGATAACTAATGAGGACTTACCGTATAGCACAGGGAACTCTACTCAATACTCTGTAATGACCTATATGGGAAAAGAATTAAAAGAGTGGATATATGTATATGTATAACTGGTTCACTTTGCTGTACACCTGAAACTAACACAACATTGTAAATCAACTACACTCCAATAAAAATTATTTTAAAAAACCACACAATTTGTTCAAAAGCACTTTCCAGTCTGAGGGAATTCGGGGGCATACAAGATTCAGAGGGGCTCTAAGTGAAGAATCATTAGGGGCTGTTGCAGAACCACGTAGAGGGGAATAATCTCACTGTAAATACAGGGGTTATGTGTTACATAATCCCCGCCATGGCCCAATGGCTAGGGGCCGGCAGTCACAGAGCTCCTGGCATCCCCATGGCCTCTTAGCAGGCGTCTTAGCCCTGATGCACACTAGTGGCTCCCTGTGATTTAAAAGCACCTGTTTCTCATTCTCTGGATCTCCTGGTGTCCCTACACTTGGAGGGCGGGTGGTGTGCAGTGTTCAGCAAGGTGCCCTGGAGGCCGACCGCCAGCTCCAAGTCCCCTCTGCGTGCACCCCTACCCTCTTCCCAAACAAGGAGATACAGTCACTAACTCACTGGGTTATTGAGCTATCAGAGGACTAAGTGAGATGCTGCATGAAAAGTGCTGATTTACCTGGAGCCTAACCAGGACCAGGTAAGTCAAGGTTTGTCCCTTCCAGGTGCGACAGACCCTCCTGCCCCCAATGCCCATCCTGCACTCTTCACGTCAGCTGATGGCACAGGGAGGAAGAGGGGGACTTGGCCAAGGACCCACCCTTTCCTCTCGTCCAGGGCGATGCTGCCACAGGGGCCACGTGGCAGCTCAAGCACGGAACTGGCTTTATTCTAGTGCAGGGAATCCAGTTTTTAAAAAGTCACTGGATTTAGTAAACTGTCCCCAAATGCAACGACAGCAAAAACAAAGAATGCGGATCCCAATCTCCTCCCGCCAGCATGCTCTGCCTGGGTGTGTGGGGCTCTTTTCTTAAACCCTTAACTATAGAATTCCAGTTTTGTGACACTTGTAATTTTTGCCGTCTAATATCAAGACCAAGGTAATACTTTTTGGTTTCTAGAGAAACAGAATGTTTTTCCCTCTGTGGGTAACCATTTTGGTTTCATCAAAAAAATGAATTTTTTAAGCTAATTCTTCCCCTAACTTTATTGTTGGTCTTTGAGAGCTGCTCCAAAAAGCCCTTTATTCTCTCCAGCTTCTCTCCACACCCTTGGTCCTCAGGCCCCCTGGAGTCTGTGTCTTCATCTCCTTCCCGCAGGTGATCACAGTGTCTGCTGACTCCATCTTCACTCTTTCAGAAGAGTTTTCATATTCAGGACTGTTTTCATCCTACTAATTAGTTCATGTAAATATTAACCCTGCAGAAACATGTATATATATATATATATATATATATATATATATAATGAATATATAATTGTACATATTTTATTAATATATATGAAGGTACATGTTCACGAGGGACAACACAATTAGCCAGACTTCTTAGGAGCCCGGTAAAGGCTTTGCTCATAGTATATGCTCAACAGATGATTTCTGAAGCATGATTTCATCATTTATGTGGTAGATTTTGCGAGATCACTTTTATTAGCTTTCAGCATTTTTTCTGAGTCCTATGCTCTTCAGCCAGCCTTTCTCAACCAGGTTCCACGAGAAAACTAAGTCCTACCGAAAAGTACTTGTAACTATGTTCTTAATTCTCCCAAGTCTGGAGCTGTTCTAGAGAGAAGACAAGAAAAGTAATTTCACTGAACACCAAGGGTGCCTTCACGCACTGTGGTTTCTCTCTGCAGGACCGACTGGCTGAGAAGGGGCTTCACCTCCATCATGGGCCGCGGGCCTGGCGACGTTTCCCACGTGGCCTGGCCAGCAGGCTGGGGGCGAGAGGCAGCACGTGGACTTAAAGTTGGCACCTGTATCCCTGCATGGCGGCCCTGACCCCCCTCGGCTCCAGCAGTGGCTTCTGCATCCTCCCTACATGTAGGTGGAGGTGGCCTTCCGGACTCAGGCTCTTAGCTTGTGACCAAATGGCCACAAACACACATGGTGGGCCCCGATTTCTGCTCCTCCAGCTTTTCCAGTGGTTTCGTGGCCTCTTAGTTCTTGTTAAAACCTAAGTTGGCTGGAAATATACTGCAGTGTTTTCTTTTTCTGTAGTGAACCTTGAAGAATGCCTGGCAAAGAAGCGTTCCCAGGCCAGGGCTTCAGGTCATGTGATTCCAACCTTGGACTTGGGGAGGTTTGACCTATTTAAACATGATCCCCTACTCATCACACAGAGCAGATTTTCAGCTTCTTAGGAGAGTTTTCTTATTACTTATTTGTCTGTTATTCCTCCAACAAGGTTCTGGGATTACGTACTTAAGAGGATTGAGGAATTTCATGTTGCACATTTTCACTCCCAAGCAAGTTCTGTATCACAACAGCTTCTTTGTATCTTCTGGCCTCTCTCTCCGTCGTGGCCTAAGACTAGAGACACTTGGGCCTGGAGGGTGAAACATCACATCCGTCCTTGCCCTGAATCCAAAGGCCCTTTGCTGCTTCCCTGTGAGAAGCTTCACTGGGAGATGTAGACTTTGTTTGCCACTGAAATGACTACCTGCCATCTTACTTGTTGCCTTGGAAACAACTGAGAACAGGTACCCAGGAGCACCTGGCCCAGTGGATCCTAAAAGTCCCCTTTGCCCCATTCTGGGGGCATGGAGTGACAGAGGGTAGCTTCTCAGACCCCCTTCCCTCTCCTGGAGTACAAATAAGACCAGCGTCTCATTTATCTCTATAATTTCCTGCCATTTGTTCTCACCCCAAGGCCTTGAGGGTAGGAGGGTGGTGCCATGGAATCAGCTTCACCACTTGAAGAGCCACCGTTTCCTTACCTGTGAACACGAGGGGTGTGAGAATATCCCAGCAGTGCTGTTGTGAGTCACGTGAGGCTGTGCCAGGGGATGGCCTGGTCTGGTCCCACAGCACCTTACTTTGCATCCCATCCACCTCTGGGTTCCCATAGCACCTGGCACATTATTTCTAGCCTAGAACACAGTGCAGTCTGCATGACAAGAGTCTGTTTGCCCACTGGACACGCCTTCAAGATGGTAGACTCTTTGTTGGCAGACCTTGTGTCTTATCCACATTGGAACAGAGCAGATACTCAGTGAAGACTTCTGAGTGTCTGACTGAATAAGTTATAACTGCTCCTTCTGAAATGCATTTCTTCCCACACCACCAGGCAAACATTAACAACCTTCGTGCACCTAGAGAATTCCCCTCATCATCACCAATCCAGTATTGTTCCAAACTTCAGCCTTCTGAGAGCAAAGTCTGGAGGCAAGCAGTAGAGAAAGATGCTGGGAATTAAAAGCAAAATCACACTGATTTCACAGACAGAGAATTTGTAGAAGAAGGATAATCACACTTCTGCTGGAGGAGAGTGAAATTAAGGTGACTTTCTACTCAGGAAAAGCTATGATAACAGGACCTCTCATGGGGGTTGTTGGGCTCCTGAGCTTTTGGAAGTAATTTTCCACATCTTGTTCCAGAAAGCCTTGAAGGTGAGATGCAGAGGAGCAAATAGAAACTGGGTTATTTCCTCACCAGACCGCAAGCCCCCTGAGGTCAGGGTCTGTTTATTTTGTACCTGTTCCCAGTGTCTGTCAGAGCACTGGGCCGTGGTGGGCACTCAACAAACTCTATCAGATGAATTAATCAATGAATTAATGGATCAGAATTATTTTAGGCTTCAAGCCACAGGAGCTAAAGAAGGATAGGGGGTGAAGGAGGCCTCCCATTAGTAACGAGCTTTCTGTACGGCACATCTACCAAGATGCTCCCTGGGAAGGTCAGAATTCCGCTTTCAGAACAGGTTTAAAGAGTAAGTAATTTGTAGCCTTGCAATTGGCTTAAACAGGTCAAAGCCACTGTTCCAAAGGGCCGGCCATGTGACATGGTCCCAGCAAGAGGAGGGGAAGAAGGCTGGGGCCCTCCCCGAATGCTTGCCCTTGGACTTCAAGGCTGACAACGGCAGCCCTACAGAGACCCCCTCCCCACTTCCCGCGGTGTGTCAGCCAGTTTCCCAAGACAGAGCCACACCACTGCGCCTATACATAAGCCTGTGTGTACACACTTGCACACCTGCCTGCCTTTCTGGTTGAACCCTCACCGATACACTAATGTTATTCATTAGAAAGGACGCTGTTCTCACATAATGTTAAAAGTGTGGGGCTTCCCTGGTGGCACAGTGGTTGAGAGTCCGCCTGCCGATGCAGGGGACGTGGGTTCATGCCCCGGTCCGGGAAGATCCCACATGCCGCAGAGTGGCTGGGTGCGTGAGCCATGGCCGCTGAGCCTGTGCGTCCGGAGCCTGTGCTCCGCAATGGGAGAGGCCACAACAGTGAGAAGCCCACGTACCGCAAAAAAAAAAGAGCAGAAGACCTAAATAAACATTTCTCCAAAGAAGACATACAGATTGCCAAGAGCCACATGAAAAGATGCTCAACATCACTAATCATTAGAGAAATGCAAATCAAAACTACAATGAGGTGTCACCTCACACCAGTCAGAATGGCCACCATCAAAAAATCTACAAACAGTAACTGCTGGAGAGGGTGTGGAGAAAAGGAGACCCTCCTGCACTGCTGGTGGGAATGTGAATTGATATAGTCACTATGGAGAACAGTATGGAGGTTCCTTAAAAAACTAAAAATAGAACTACCATACGATCCATCAATCCCACTACTGGGCATATACCCTGAGAAAACCATAATTCAAAAAGAGTCATGTACCACAATGTTCACTGCAGCTCTATTTACAACAGTCAGGACATGGAAGCAACCTAAATGTCCGTCGACAGATGAATGGATAAAGGTGTGGTACATATATACAATGGGATACTACTCAGCCATAAAAAAGAATGAAATCACGCCATTTGCAGCAACATGGATGCACCTAGAGATTGTCGTACTAAGTGAAGTAAGTCAGACAAAGACAAATATCACATAATATCACTTATATATGGAATCTAAGAAAAAGATACAAATAAATGAACTTATTTACAAAATAGAAATAGACTCACAGACATAGAAAACAAACTTATGGTTACCAAAGGGGAAAGGTCAGGGAGGGATAAATTACAAGTTTGGGGTAGCAGATAGATGCTGCTATATATAAAATAGATAAACATCAAGGACCTACTGTAGAGCACAGGGCACTATATTCAATATCTTGTAATAACCTATAAGGGAAAAGAATCTGAAAAAGAATATATATGTATATATATACACATATATATACATATGTAACTGAATCACTTTGCTGTACACCTGAAACTAACACAACATTGTAAATCAACTATACTTCAATTTTTAAAATATTAAAAAAAATAATCTTCATGGACGTTCTCTGGTGGCCTAGTGATTAGGATTCCGGGCTTTCGTGGGGAACTGAGGTCCTGCAAGCTGCACGATGCAGAGACAAAAGAAAAAAAATTAACCTTCATGGAAAATGTGTGGTTATATTCTAACCCCAGTTTATTGCCCACAGTTTCTTCCAAACTTGTATTTCTATCCATTTAGAATGCATGTGGATTTTCGTAATGTGCTGATCTCACACTCTGTGTAAGGTCTTGTTTGCTTGCTGTTTGCTGATCAGAGTTGATTCTTTTCTTCCGGGCAGCAGTCAGTTGCCGAGGAGCCGGTCTGTCGGACTGATTCCTTGGTGACGGCTCTGAATCCACGTCCAAGGCCCAGGATTATCCCATGACCATGGAATAGATGCCAAAGGTTACGAGGAGTTAACTTCACGCCCCAGGCATAGCACCATATGACAATAAGTATGTGAAATAGAATTGTAAGGGATCAAAATGGAACAGTAAAAAAAATCTATTAAAACCAGGCCATTTGTTTTGCTGAATATTTCGGAGTGTGTTTTGTTTGTTCAAAACAGAATCTACAAATGTGCTTCCCTACCCACATCTGCCCGTGCTGTAAGGGAGGTCCCAATTCGGGGTAATTTCATTATTTTTAGTGGAAGCAAGTCAATGTATAATCCCTGGGTTTGGGGCCACGCGCTCAGCTCCCCGCGGTGGGCGAGGGGACCACAGACTCTGTGCGCAGTCGGTGCAGCTGGCCCAGCACCCCGGGGGCGCCCCCTCCTCTCTTGCCTCGTTTGTCCCTTTCCCCTCCTCATGGTCCCACTGCTTTTCCTGCCCCGTCACATGGCCCCGATGTAATGCGTTTCATACATGCCCTTGGATATCCGTGTTTACACGTGAAATATTTAGTTTATTACATGTGTCTTAATTCACATAAGTGGGATTATGCTACGGGTCTTACCCCACTTCTCCTTTTTCTCCCTCTGAGTGGTATGTGAACTTGTGTCTCTCGTCCCGTCGTGGGCACTGCAGTCGGGGCTGCGACCGTGCCTCCCCCCGGCCCCTCCGGCTCCCACAGACGTTCCGGATGCACCTTCTTGGTGAGCTCCCCCCGGACCCCGCCCCACCCCCCGGATGCCGCGGGAACCTGCCCCCGAGCTGCACAGCCGCAGAGAAGCACCTGCCTCCCTGCACCCACGCCAGCTCTCCCCACAATGACGCTGTGCATCTCAGGAGTTCCCATCTCAGATCTCGATGACTACTCATTCATTCCCTCCTGTCTTTAATTTATTCAACCCATTCCTGAACTCCTATATGTGCGCAGCGTTGCTCTGGCCAGGAAGGATGCAAAGGCTAAGAAGATAGAAACAGACCTTGTCCCTGTGGACGGTGAACCCTGGGATGGGGGGAGATGATACACACCTGGACAAATGATAAGGGGATGGCAGATGGTGGTGACGTCCGTGAGGAAATAAAGCAGACTGGAAGCTCCAGGGCACCTTAGTGATGCGTCAGCTGCCGTGATCTCACTGATTAATTCATTGGAGAAGCGTTCATTCTGCACCTACTGGACGCCCAGCCCGGTCCTCGGTGCTGTGGTATCCCCATGGTGAGCAGGTCCCTGTGGGCCAGGGCGCCCATTCTCCACGGGGGTAGAAACGGTCCACAAGTGTCTCTGGCTCCCTCAAAATCCACACCGGGCTGTGTGGCCTCAGGCGACGGAGGAGCAGAGGACACTTCATTCAGAGCCTGTGGTCGGGGATCCCCTGATCCCCAAAGAGCCCTGCTCTGGAACAGCCTCTCCCAGGAGGCCCAGCTGGGCCCCTGTTCCGGCTCTCTGGGCGGGTCCCTCTCCTGACCTCGGCCCCCACCTTTGTGCTGCCTGAGCTCAACCCAATTCCACGCCCCCGGTGGCTCCACCGTGGACTCCTTCCCATCCCCACTTTCGCTCCGCTCTCTGACGGACTCTCAGCAAGCCCGTCTGGTTGTGTCGCTGCCTCTCAATCAGGAGATTAGAACGTACAGACACAGAGTCAGTGCTGGCTGATGAGTCCCTCTTTCAAGGTCATCCTTTCACGTGAGGAAGAATCGCTCCAACATCTGTTGCACTGTTTAGTTGGCATCCCAGAGGTGTCAAATACGTGCTCGCCTCCTTTTTAGGGAAACTCTGGGAGGGGAGCATTGATGGGCAGTGTCACGGCTTTCTTCCCATCTCTCCTAGAGGAAGGTCATCTTCTCCTTGGAGAGAAAAGTCACCAGAAAGTCCTGAGCGTGGAGACAACTGGATTGCTCCCTGTCGCCTGGGTCCTAGCTGTCTGCACACCTACAAGCCTGCTCACTGGGTACCACCACTGCATGTGTCTCTAGTACCTGCACCCTCCACATCTTCCAACGTTGGGTGGGGTAGAGGGAAGAATCCCACCTCTCTGGCGATATACCTGCTTCCTTCCAAGCAGGAACCCCAAGATGGTAACAGGCCCCGAAGGGTTCCGTCCTGACACCAGGAGTCCTTGGCATTGAAAAAGCTCAATGTTAAATCTCAAGCAGCTGCATGACAGTCCCAGGCAGTGAGGAGGAAACGTGCGGTGACGTTCCAGACAAGGAGCTGGGAGGACTCTGGGAGCCGCGGCTTCTCTAAGCAGCTGTGTAGCCTGCAGGGAGGTTGGGACCTGACTCGGGAGAGAGGACTCAGGGGTGGTGCTGTGACCACAGCTCTCAAAGCAAGACCTGCAGCCCCTCCAGAGCGGGGATAAGAAAGGAGCATGCCTCGTACAGGTTCACTGGAGAGTGACAAAGATAATGTAACTAAAGCACCCAACCCAGTGTCTGGTGCGTGACATCAAAATACAGGATGCCTATTTTTGCACTGGTTGCACCAACTCTCAAGAGACACAGGGGCCGTGATGGGAGCAGAGGCGCTGCTGGTGCCTGGCTCTCTTTTCAGGTATTTCACAGGACGTGTTTGAGGTAGAGGTAGAATGGCGTGTTCTGTGCCTCATGCATCTCCCCCCAATCAACTTAAATAAGAAGGTAACACTTACGAGGAACAAATAGGCAGTAAGTTCGATTATTCTCACCTCTCCCGCCCACCCGAGATCTCTGCTTTGCTGGGAAGGGACTGGATGAGAGCATAGCCCGCTGATCTGTGTGATGTCTCACCCACCCCTTCCCTCCACAGCCCCTGGACCTGAATGCAAACTTGGAGCTCTGGAGACCTCAACATGGGATGAGATTTTGAAATGGGATAAAATGTGATGTAATATGTACACTGTGTATATAATACACAATGTGTCTAATTTGGGTAATGACAAGAGTCTGTCTAAAATCTCTTCTTCCTGAGAATCTTCCCCACACATTTCTTAAGCATTACAGATGGGCTAGTGGGAAGAAACCTCACAAAGGAATTTTTCTTTCTGAACACAGAAAAAATAATCACAAAGGCCACCTACAGTTATGTGGGGAGGAGCTTAGTTGTTCAAGCATCAGTGTGCAACCTTCCCGTCTGGCCGGCCTCCTAAACTCTGACAACTTTGGTGTTCTCAATTTCTTCACAGCTCACTGGGAGAAATGGATAAATGGTCTCAGGATATAGATGTTTGCCCCAGAAATATAGCACTTACATTGTTAATTGGCTACAGCTCGAATAAACATGTCCAGAATCATGGAGCCCTTCCCCATTCCAAATTAAAATCTCCCCAAATTCCCCTTTAAGCAAAACAAGGTCTGTGTGTGTTTGTGTGTGTCTTACAATTTACTTCTTTCCTTTGCATAAATTCCTATGCACCTTTCTTTAAGTCTTCAAAGAAAGCCCCATTTGTCTCATGGAACTTTGTTGCTCCTCTGCACTTAGGGGTAGGTATCAAATGACAAACTTGAAAGATGCTAAAGTAAGAAGCGTCAATGTAAGCTCCCCTTAAGGGGCCTTCTTTTCAAGGCAAAAGACAGGACCACGTGACTCACCAAGTGGCTGTCTCCCCACATGTGGGTCCAGGAGAGGCTAAGGAGCTCTCTCCTTCCTAGATGAGCAAAGAAAATAACTTCCTACAGGATCCCTGAATGACCTTGCGTGTGATGTGGATGGGAATAAATTCAGAGGCTTTTCCAATCCTTTCTTTCCTCTGCATTCTCTCCGTGTCGTCAACCACAACGGAAGTGGCGAATCATCAAAACGTAAAGAATGGCTGGTTCCGAAGATTCATGAGGTCACTTCTCGCTGAGTCAATTGTTAGAGTACACATGTTTTGCTTTTGCTGGTGTTGACAAATTTCTTCCTAAAAAAGTAATTTCTGGGTTTATAGACTGAGGAAATGTGGAAAAAACCCAATTACATATGAGAAAGATATTCACAATGTATTGTATCTTGTGTTATTTTGAGGGTTCCATAATGAAGCAACCATTGCAAAAAGAAGAAATCCTAAGCAATGAATAATTCATGAAAAGCTTTTTCCCATTATGTGTATAAGGCTCCTTATTACATTACCTTTAATTCTCCACCCCTTCCTCCTCATTTTTACATAACCATTTAGAATAAATTCCAAACTCTGAAGCCCAGTATCACATCTCCGCTTGACTCTGGTTCCCCTGGCTCACTCATCCCACGGCCCCCTTCCCGTCGCTTTCCCACAGAAGGGCTGCATCACGCCGGTCTGCTCTTCACCTGGCGCTCAGCCTCATCTCGGAGACGCCGATCTTTTCACCATCCCACGATTTACAGCACCCTATTTCCACCTACCATGTAGCATGACTGATGGCGCTGTTGTTCCTTATTTATGAACTGTACCGTTTCAATAGAATGTTTAACAAATCTATGAGATTTCAGTCTCTTTGCACAGCAGAGTTCCCAGAACCAAGCATACGACTCATTACAGAGTTGGGATGAAATTACTATTTTTGAATAAATGAACTGAATGTCCTGACCACCTTCAAACATCAGAGGTAGTGCTGGATGCTGGGAGTCCTAAACTCCAAAGAAGACTTATGAAGGATATCAAGAGAGAAAAAGGAACTATACCACCAAAAATTATGAACCAGAATACTGTAACCTCTGGATCCCAACACGATAGCAAACTAACCCAAGTTGCTGGATGCCTTCCCCATGCAGTCCTGAGGTGTCGGAGACGGAGAAGGAGGGGGCAGGTGTGAGAACCAGTGCAGTAGGAGGGGGAGAATTGCAGGGACCACAGGCAGTGCTTTTGTGAGTGCATGTAGAGGTTTTAACTGTTTTCTTACTTCTCTACCAAATTTATAACATGAAGCAGAAAATGCTTTTTCCAAAGAAAGCATCAGGACCAATGAGAAAAGATGGGCATTTAGCAGATGCTCTTAAGGGAAACTGGTCAGTTTATTAACAAAAATAGGTTGGAACCTACCTCATGCCACATTTGATGAATGCCAGAAGGATGGAAGCTCTAAATGTGAAAGCTAAAATTTTTAAAAGAAATAGAATAAATGTAAGAATATCCTTGAGAATTTGGGGTGGGAAGTCTTAAATGTGATGTCAAGAATAAAACAAGTGTTTAATTTATTGATATATCAAAATTAAGGATTTATTTTCAATGAAAGGTGACATTAAGAAAATTAAGAAAGGTAGTACACTGGGACAAGATTTTGCAATGTACAAAATCATTAAGTGATTAATAATGGGTGAGGATCTATCAGAACCAGAAATATCCCCAACCTCCAGACAGCATAGATGATTGAAAAGTGGATTTGGACAGGCGATTCACAGAGGCTGAACTCCTGTGGCCAACAGGTGTGTGAAAAATGCCAAATCTCACTAGTAAATAAGGTTGAGAGTGCACTTTTCCTTCTCCCCAGATTGGCAGAAATTAGAGAAATGGGTCATGCCAAGCGTTGGTGAGTATGTGAAGAAACGAGAATTCCTGTGAGATGCTCAAAAACTGCTTCAGCCATCTCATCTCAGAAAGTGTTTTAACCGAATGGAATTAGCTTGTGCGTTTCATGGAATCTGACCATCCTGATACAGGGCAGACATGATGGAATTCATGGCCACGTTGCTTGGGCTCCCAAGAAGTTCCAGGTGGCTGAGATGACTCGAGGAACCACTGACAGAGGTGGAGTCAAATGTCGTGGGATAACTAGAAAGGTGTTAATTCAACACACAAGGTACCAACTACAAGGAAATAGGTGCACACTGACCGATGCTGACCTTTTAAGATGTTATGCTGAAGTACAAGAAAACCAGTGTGATGTCCATAGGACAGTATAACCCATGTCAGTTAAAACCACAGAAACACAAAGAGCAATCATAGTTAAGGGAAACTTACATATCCAGGCACATACTAAACGCATCACAGTTGTGTTTGTGGGAAGAACAATGGTAGACGCACATCAGAACCAACTGGCAAAATGCCCAAATAGCACTTTGTCCTTAGAAGTTTGCTGGGTGCACGCCGGTGGACAGACTCCATCTTGGATCCCGTCAGCTTGTCCAGATGCATCTTCCCATTCCACCAAGGAAAAGCGTACGTTAGCATCCAGTGCCAAGCAGGGGAGAAACAGGGAGGATCCTCGAAGCAAATGGCTTTGGCAGCTGCTAGAATGTCCCCCAAATACCCTTCTTGGGGCCAGTGAGCCATGAGAAGCTGTTTCACCACAATCCACTTACACAATCATCCTGGAGTGTTGTCATGGCCAAGGCTTTACTCTAGAAAACCCCAGGAGCCAGAGTGCAGCAGACCCACGTTGGACACCAAACACCGCAACCGAAAGTGGGGTCCGGCTGCTCACCACTCAAAAGCCAGTAAAGAGGTAAGGTTGGTGGAAAGGAAAGTTTGCTTTATTTTGGCTGCTGGCAGCTGGGTTGGGGGAGGGCAGACCCCTGTCCAAAGGCCGACTCCCTGCCGCTGACGATCAGGGGGCAAGAGCTTTTATAGGCAGAAGGAGGGGGTTCCATGCAGGACAGCACAGTCAGCTCTGACGGTCATCTTGAAGTCAATCATGGGGTGGTCTGATCAGTGTCATCTTGATTGTTTTAAGTTCATCTTCATTTCCAGGGTCGGTTCCCATTTCCTTGAGGCCAGTTCTCGGAATCGTGGCAGCTTATGTCATGGCTACAATCTGGTCATCGTGTAGTTAACTTCTTCCACCTGGTAGGGGTTTCAGTATCTACAAGACAGGATGTGGCTCAGAATATTATCTATAGCCCTTGAGGAGGAACTAAAGGCCCTAGACTTTGCTTAATGACTCATCTATTATTACTTAGTGCTGTTGGACTGTTTCCCTCTGCTTCTGCATTTTCTCACTTCTCTGATTAAACTTATCCTTTGGCTAAAGTTTTTCCACAGACAAAAGGCAGGCTGAGGACATGGGGGGCATAGACCATAGGGGTCCTGCTCCATTTCATATACACCATATCTCCTTCATCAATTTATCCATCTACGGACACTTAGGTGTTTCCATACCTTGGTTACTGTGAGTATCTTGGTTACTGCAATGAGCATGGGGATGCAGATAGATCTTTGAGATCCTGTTTTCAATTCTTTCGGATAAACACCCAGGAGTGGTGTTTTCAGGTTTTCCCTGAAAACCTTTAGACTAAAATAGTCTTTCATCAATTCAGAAATGCCTTAATTTATAGATAAGAGTAGTACATTGCAGTCAAAAGGGACTTCTCAAAGAAAGAGAATCACCCCAAACTGGTCAGCTCCAGATAAGAGCAGAAATTCCCGGTGCTGGTTATTTCAGAGTCAGCATTCATTCACACTATACAGACTGGTGTGGTTCAACCCATGGCATTTGATCTTTAAGCAAATTCCAAAATAGTGTTTAAAGTTCAGTACTACTAAGAGTTCTTGAAATGGCCACTATATATTTAAAAGGTTTGAAGGCCAATTTCAGCTTCAGACTGAAAACATCCAGGGGTTCCTGGATTGTATGGTAGTTCTATTTTTAATTTTTTGAGGAACCTCCATATTGTTTTCCATAGTAGCTTCACCAACTGGCATTCCCACTAAGTGAAATATGCCAGTCACAGAAGCACAAATACTGATCCACTTACATGAGGAAAAATCTAGAATAGTCAAACTCACAGAAGCACAGAGGAGAAGGGGGTTGCTGGGAGTGGGGGTGGGGTGGACGAGGGAGTCACTATTCTGGGTTGAATTCTCTGTTTTGCAGGATAAATAAGTTCTAGAGGCCTACTGTACCAATGGTGCCTGGGGTCAACGACTCCGTACTGTGCATTTTATTTTTGTTTTTGTTTTTTGTGGTACACGGGCCTCTCACTGTTGTAGCCTCTCCCATTGCGGAACACAGGCTCCGGATGCGCAGGCTCAAAGGCCATGGCTCACCGGCCCAGCCGCTCTGCGGCATGTGGGATCTTCCCGGACCGGGACACGAACCCGCGTCCCCTGCATTGGCAGGCGGACTCCCAACCACTGCGCCACCAGGGAAGCCCTGTACTGTGCATTTTAAAATACACTGAGGAGAAACCTCTTGTCAAGTGTTCTTAACACACACACACACACAACATCATGAAAGAACACAAGAAAGTTTACGGAGGTGAGGGATGTATTCAGTACCTTGATTGTGGTGGTAGTATTGTGGGTGTATACAGATGTCCAAACTCAGGGAAATGTGTACATTAAGTATTTGCAACCTTCGTATATCACTTATGCCTCAGTAAAGCTTTTTTTTAAAAAAAGATCTAGCTTTAGACACACAGTAGGATTTCAGTGAAGATTAGTCCTCTCTCTTCCCTGGGGCCATTCCCTAAGAAGAATCTTTATTAAAACTGCTGATTTTAAGGTATGAGTTTTTCCAGTGGAAACTGTAACATTCCATTTTTCCAAACTAATGATGTCATATTTCAGGAAGCAGTGAAGAAGCAAATTCCAGGGCAATCCATTTTTGGTCAAGGGAAAATTCTAGAATGGAGCACTATCATCTCAGTGTTGTCGATATGGATACAGCAAACCCCAGGAGCCAGGAGCAGGAGTCGCGTGTGGTTTGTACTGAAGCTGGGGACCATGTTTTAGTCCTGCCTCTGGTTTCCCTTGGGCATGAAACAAGGTCATGGCACATATGCTATGAACGAGTCTTATTTGCAAGTCCATTTGTGCAGACGGGTAAGAAGATGAAATTATGACAGTAGTTTATTCAGCAGAATTTCAGACTAGTGCTGGAATTTCAGAAAATCCTTTGAAGAAAAGACAGGAATGCACTCAGCTGCAGGGAAGAGCATGTTCCAGGCGTGCAACCAGTGCTGGAGACGGGCCGGGCCCTGAGGGATGCTGAGTCCTCTGAAACTCCTCCTGTGTAGATCCCCTTCTTCCTTCTCCAGAACAAGGATTCACCATGTCAGCCTTTTGGACATCATTTGGGTCTCATTCAGCGAGACAGTTTTCACCGGCAGGGAAGTTTAGTTGCAAATTCAGATGGTCATAAATTTGAACGAACTGAAAAATGTTGTGCGAATCACATCACTTCTGGACTGTTCTTCCAAGGGAAAATTAAGTGGTGCAGTCAGACAAGACCAGCCTGGAAGCCAGATCTTGGTTTTTCTTGCCTCATCTTGTGCCTCCCTGAGGTCTGAGCCTGCCCTTCCTCTTCCTCTGAATTTATAATTCTGATGCTCTTCAAGGTTCAGTAACAGAGTGTCTCTCCAGGTCAGTGTTTCCTCAAATGGCACCCACTAGCCAGGGCCACAGAGGGTTCTGGTTAAAAATGAAGATTTCCATATCCATATCCTACTTGTACCCAGTGCACTGGTTTCCTAGGGCTGCCTTCACAAATTACACAACAGGGGCTAAAACAACAGAAATGTATTCTCGTAGTTTGGAGACTAGGAGTCAGAGGTCAAGGTGGTGGCAGGGTCACTCGCCTCTGGGTGTCCTGGAGAGCATGCAGTTCCCCCTCTTCTCATGTTAATAGCTGCCGGCATCCTTGGCTCTCCCTGGCTGGCTGTGGTTTCCTTTTCATTCCCTTCGTGCCTGCCAGTGTCTAATCTCTGATCTCCCTGTCTCCCTCCCTCTTGTGATGGTTTGTAGGGCCCATCTGGAAGATCCAGAATGATCTCATCTCAAGATTCTTGACTTAATCATGAATCATGTTTTCAAACTGCTTTTTCCAAATAAGGTCCTAGTCACAGGTTCCAAGCATTAGGACGTGGACGTATCTTTGGGGCCACCATTCAGCCCAGGGAGGCAGAGGGAAGAAACGCCTAGAAATAGGCATGACATTGAGAGGACCTGCCGGGGTGATGTTTTGTGTCCTGTGGCTTTGGATCTCATGTGCAGGCTGAGGATTCCAAAATTCTCTCCCTGGCCCAGAACGTGTCTCAGAATTCCCAAGTCATACATATCCAATCACCAATTAAAATGTCTTAATATGTTTCAAAAAAATAAAAATAGAACTACCATATGATCCAGCAATTCCACTTATGGGCATTTATCCAAAGAAAATGAAAACACTAATTCTAAAAGATATTTGTGCCCTCATGTTCGCTGCAGCATTATTTACAGTAACCAAGATACAGAGGCCACGAGTCTATAGATGGATGAACGGCTAAAGAAATTGTTATACGTACATATATATACACATATACATATACATATATATATATATATAAAATAATTATTCGGCCATAAAAAGAATGAAGTCCTGCCATTTGTGACAACATAGATTGACCTTGAGGGCATTATGCTAAATGAAATAAGTCAGACAGAGAAAAACAAGTATCATATGATCGGTTATGTGGGAAATCTAAATGCTACATGAAAACCTGAATTCATAGATACAGAGAATAGATTGGCGTTTGGGAGAGGTGGGGGTGGAGGAGTGTTGGGAGAAATGGGTGAGCTGGTTTTCTTTTCTTAGTTTAAATGAATTGAATAAAAAGAGAGAATTAGGAACGCCTTTAAAACAGTAAATACCCATGTAACTGATCGCTGATCAATTTTTAAAGGAGCTAGGCCTGATATATCTAATTCAACCCCTTTTCTCAACAGTCTTGAGACTTCTCTTGGGATATAGACTGACTTTCGAATAATTCACGCACTCAGTTCAGAAAGGATTTAGTAGGTAAGACGCAACTGTTCTACTGTTGCAAGTTAATTGACTTGACTGGTCTTGCTTGCGGTTCTTTTCCTAAGCTGAACCTTTCTCTGATCAGTTTATTAGGCTAAACAACTCAGGCTTTGGTCCAGGGAAGATTTTGACCCCTGGGACCCTTCATCACCTTCTAGAATCTACTGCTCAGTTTTGTCTCCGAGCACAGGCTCATGAGATACACCTTCGACTCCGGACAGTAAACACACCTGTAAAGTCCTGGATGTCACCTCTTTAATGCTCCAGAAGCACCTAACAACCTCCCTCTGGAAGCAATCTCTTCTCCCATTCCTCATTTTTCTGTGCCTTTACTACTTTGTCTACACCTTAATAAGTTATTTGTTTTTTAAGCAAAGAAAATTTGTTTTCTCATTCCTGGACTGTTTTCTAAAATAATTTTAAATAAATTTAAAAAAAATCTTACCAGCATTTTAAACCTAACACATCAAAAAGTGCACATCTTTGTGTCGTTGCTCTGAAACCACATCCTCTGCAGTTCTAATTCTGATGTGCTCTCCTTCCACAACCCAGACACCCTTGAGCATCCTCTGTGTCTCCCCTCCCTCCAACCCATCAGCAGATCTTGTTGATTCTTCCTCCAAAATACCCAGGTGGAAATCGTGAAGTTCTACTTGAATAGAAAACAGTGCTATAGCTAAACTCCCCTTTCTCTTCCCTTTCTATTTGTTCCTTCTGTGCTTTCACAGCAAGCACTTTCTCTTCCGTCAGTTCTATAGATTCCAGTGTTTTTAAGGACACAGTGCTCCCTGTCTACCTGGGACGCAGCCCACCGACAGTTTTCTTAAATGGGCCACTGCCACACCCCGGTGGAGACCATGGAAGCAGCTCATCTTACAACTTCATAGCCCCTGATGAGCCCCTAGGTTACCCTACTGTCCTCTTTCAACATTGGTGATTCGGAGGTCAGGGTTACCTTCGTGTCTTACATCAGCTTACCCCCGACTTTAATCCTTTAGTGTCTTTCGCAGCAGTATCTGTACAACCCAGACTTCCTAGCTTGCTATGCAACGTCTGCATGACCCACCCCTGCTCTTGTCCCATCCCCAGTATCCCCGATCGTCACACTTGATGATTAAGCTCCATCCACATGGACCTCTTTCAGTTATTTCAAGATGCTGAAAAACTCTTTCCTGTCCTAGGGAAGTTAATGATAGGATTCCTTAATGTTCCATTCTGTTCTGGAACATTCATTTCTTAATTCTTTCACTCTTTTGTGAATAGTTTCTTCCTTTCTTTCAAATATCAGCTATGCCTTTCTGTCACGGCATGTGAGTTCTTGTAATAGTTATGAATATGCTTGTTCACTTGGTTACCACCTTCCTGAGCTATTGATATTTTTGAATGAATAAATGATGTATTCACTCAACTAGGAGCTAAGCTGTGTCTTCGTGACCAAACCACTGCGGTCTGATGGACAGCTTCTGGGACTGGTAAACGTGAATGTGTCTTATAACCAGTGAGCTATGTTTTGTAGAGAATATTTGAGGAACTTCCCTCTCTTTCTATGGATGGACATAAGTGTATTTCAGTTTTATACATGATTAAATATATTATCTGAAAAAACTCACAAGGTGATTCTGGAAAGGCCTTCTGAGAGCACTGCAATCCACCAGGTCCATCTCAGGAGCAGGTGGAGCTCTTGATGGAATATACAGCATCAGGGCTCCCAGGCTGGGCTCAGAAAGAAGAGATGGGAGCTCTTCCTCCAAGATCAGTGGAAAGGGCTTCTACTTATAATAATGGCTGAGTAAGCGTCTTCCCTCCAATAACAGCAAGAAGCTCTCTTTTGTAGTTGTCCTTTTATCAAACTACTTTACACACACAGCAGCAGCAGCAAGTATGTGGAGGGAATGAGGAACAATCAGAAACAGGCACATTCTGGAGAGGGGTCAGCAGCTGAAGGAATAAAGTGGCGGATGGCATTGGGCAATGGTGTGCTTGTAAATTGACCTCCCACCAAAGAAAGAGACATCTGATTTGTAAAGTTTGTCAATTTTCATGGTGTAAATACTCCCACCATGTGTGATTTCAAGCTACAAGTGATTTTACCACCAGCAGCTCAGAAAACTGCAGAATGCTTGTCAGTTGGCTCTTATGAGCTGAGGCAAGCTGGCTGGAGCACATCACAGGCAGTCGTGGACTTCCTATTTTAATGGTTTACGGCATGAAGGCAGACCAGGTTTATAGCATGCCCCGAAGCTGGCAGGTTTTGGAGAGGAATTATCACCTGCAGAAAGGGAATTTGCACTGGATGAACTTTCCATCTTCACTGCTCTGGCTTGAGGGCAGGCCTCAGGAGACCTGTGGGACAGCTGAAATCCACCCGAAGGACCGGAGGTTAAAATGTGGGGCAACCATAGACACAGGAAATTGGAGGCAAATCCTCAGAAGGAGAGACAGAGAAGCACATCCACAAATTTGGTGTATAAACTCTGCCCTAATGTATCTTCTCCCTGGACCTTGTATATGCAAGGCAGACTCAGTAGGCCAGCTAAGGATAGATGGAGTGAATTGGGATTTGAGCTGCCATTCAAAGGCAGCGTCTGCAGCGTGATTCCCACCAAGATATTAGCAACAACAGCAACAACAACAGAACACTTTTCAGAGGAATATAACAAAATTCAGAGTCTGAACAACATAATATTCACAATATCTAAGGCAGAATTCAAACTTACACATCCCTCAAAGAAACAAGCAACTATGACCCCGTCTCAAGGGAAAAACTATCAGTGGAGACAGACCCTGATGTTGCACTTGGTAGATTTTAAAGCACGGATTCAAATCCCGTGCTCAATGACAAAAGGAACATATGCTTATAAGGAATTCAAATGTGGGATCAGATGTTGCAAGAGACTTGTTAGGTGTGGAGTAGAAGAAGGAGAGTGGGGGAATCTTCAGACCATGACTCAGGCCCAGCTCCCGTTGAAGCAGGAGAAAAGGAAAGACTGGGTCAGAAGAGACCCTGAGCATAGCATGGTTCTAACAGAGCTGCAGCCAGGCTGATGGCGAACCCTCGAGCCCGTCTGCATCCACAGAAGGTCTCCGAGAAAGGATGGCCTCAGCGCCGCCCCCAGCTCAGGTGCCGCCTAAAAGCAACTCCGTACAAACACAGGGACATGTCCAGAGGGGCAGCCAGTGGGACTTGGGTCCACTGTGCATCCCCCAGGAGGGGAGCTGAGCAGCCAGGTTGGGGACTTCAAGCCATTTCTTTAGATGACCTCTCGCTTATTTGTTCTTCAGCTTTTTTTGGGAGGGGGCTTCGCTGCTCAGCTTGCGGGATCTTAGTTCCCTGACCAGGGACTGAATCCCTACCCTTGGCAGTGAAAGTGCCAAGTCCTAAGCCCTGGATGCCAGGGAATTCCCCTGTTCTTCCGCTTCTTACACATTCACCAAATTTAAAATTCCAAGGACTCCATTTCTTATTTGCTGAAAATCTTCTTGTATTTTTTTCCAAGTCTGCCTATTCATTTTTCTTGGTTTATTTTATCATAGTTTTTATGTTGTCTTTATTTTCTTTAATTATTTTAAACAAATTTGTTACAAGTCTCTATTCAATATTTTTCTTTCATGTTCCCTGAGATGTAATTCTTACTGAATCTGTTAGCTTTGTACTACGATGTACTGTTTCCTTGTTTGTTTATCAATTTTTATTGTGAGCTATTTTCTTTATTCAGGTTTCTTTTTTTTCCTGAAAGTATAATATACCACTTGGATTATCAAAGAGTCCCCTCAGAATGTCATTTTATTTGCTTTTGTTGTGTACTCCAGGAATATTACTGGCTTGGACCCATTTTTGTGTTAGTTTCTTGAGCATGGATACCCACACGCAGATTCTAAATCCATTTAGGTATCAGCTTAAACCTCAGTTTCAATTCCCTCCACCCGTGGACAGCGTGGAGAGGTTTCTCACGGCTGCTGGGTGTTATTGCATGTTCACTTCAGAGGTCCCAGCCCTGAGGGTCCAGGACCCTCCCTTCCTTCCAAGCTGAACACCAGACACGGTTGTTACCTGTCCAATAAACCTGGTGTTACACATTTGCCAAGAGGAACCAGGAAGTTGCAAAGGAAAAGGTAGAGACAGCATTTTGCTTTGTTGGGTGCTTTTGCTATGGGAGGTTTTCAGAGCTGTCTACCTACCACAGGGCAGGAACCAACGAGAAAGAGTCACAGATCTGCATTTTAGAAAGACTGCAAGAAGGATGGTGTGGGCAGGGCAGTTAGGACTTGTCACCAGCTATGCCCTGGACCCACGTCAGAGCAAGACGGGGGGAGAACTGTGTCTTCAGCAGTGGCAGCGGGACTCGTGGAAAATCCGGAATTCAGAATCAGTAGTGCTTTCTCTTTGGATCTGAGGACGACAGAGAAGGGGGAAAGGCCACACGAGGAGGAAACCTGTGGGAAATGTCTGAAGATCTGGAGCGGGGTCGCAGGCTCGAATCTGAATAGAAGACGGCCTCCTCCCGGTGGGGACGGAAGGAGGAAGGGCTGGCGGAGCAGATAAGCACAGGAGACGGAGCAGCCCCTTTTCCTGCGGACCAGTTTGTGCTCCCAGCCGGCAGGGAGCCGCCTGCATGGCAGGTGCCTGAGCCTTACTTGGCAGCGAGGGCGGGGAGGGGGGTGAGTGGCAGCGAGGGCGGGCGCAGGCCTGCAACTGCAGGGTTCGCAGAGAACAGAGACGGCATCTCACCAAACTTCATTCACCCGTGCTCATCGGAGAAGGATGTTCAGGCCTTGGCAGGCGGCTTCAGGTCACACAGCCCACATCACACAGCTAACTGGGGGCGGACCAGACTCTACGTTGTCAACAACTGGAAACGTTACCGTTTTGATCTAATGGCATAAAGTGTTTAGACTCTGCGAGCCCCTGTTATGAAAAAGGGAGAATTCTGAGGGGAAGGGCTGAGGGCTTTGGAAGCCGGCACATCAGGCCTACACCCCGCCCCAAGCAAGGGCCGGCCCCCTTCCCTCTCCGTTGAGGGCTTGTTTACGGGGGACACACAGGCACGTGCACACACGTGCACACATGTCAGCACACACACGAACACGTACACACGCACACCTGTGCACACACGTGAACACACACACCTGCACACACGTGTACTTTCAATCAGAGACTGTGAGCTCCATCAAATCCTTTTGGATCCTAAATAAACGTTTAAATGTATGTAATGGGGATTTCCATGGTGTCTTGTCAGCTTTCTTCAGCCGGTTTGTCTCGGGGGGATGAACCAGGAAGCCACACGCCTGGAGAAGCAAACAGGATGCCCGGACACAGTTCGCGTGGGCAGCATCTAATGTGTGGACCGAGAGCTGGACCAGCCCCAAAGGATGGGCCTGCAGTGCCTCCCGGTGGAGAAGCCTGGCCACTGCACCAGGAGGGAGGGGGCACCTTCCCGGGATTTGCTGGTCGTCACTAAACTCATTCCATTGATGGCCTGGTCTCTAAGAGACGACTAGTACTTTCTGGGACAAATGCCAAGGGCGAGGTCATGTGGTCTCCAGAGGCTGACGGAGGGGAGGGAGTGTGTGTGACCCGTCGCGCGACCTGCTGGTGGAGGCCGGCCGGCCGGAAGGCCCAAGGTGGAGCTGGGCAGCAGAGCATCTGTGCGAGGCAGCTGCCCCCTGTGCCCTGGGCTGTGACAGTGACCTTCCCCAGCGCGCTCCCTCGGCAGCAAGGGCAACGGCCTGATCCGCCTTTCCCTTAATGAGGCCCTGGGTTCAACGCCAAACACGCACGGGCCGAGGGCCAGCCATTTGCAGGTAAAATCGTGGTCTTTCTCCTTATTTATTTGCCTCTTTGGATCGAATTAAAAGAGAACAGAACATAAGAGGGATGACCAGGTAAGGTGGCATAACTTCTTTGAGGAAAAAGGGGAAACGAAGCAAATCTAATTGACAAATTCTTTTAATTGGTCAGAGTTCTCTTCAGGGAGAAAGAGAGGGGTCTGGAGTTGAGCAAAAAACGGGAGGCAAGGGGCCAAACTTCCCAACCCCTGAGGAGGGTTCACAGCAAAACATGGGATTTGAAGTCTGGACAGTTGAGCTCCCAGGAATTAATGCATTAAAATGAAAAAACATGTATAATTGTAAAACATAAAAAGATAAAAAATAAAACTGTATTAGAAATGTATAAAATTAGAGAAATGAAAAGCAAAATAAGCATAAACTCACCAAATCTTAAAATAGCAGAATCTGGGTTTCTTCTCAAAGTGTGAAATAAAACATCGGAAGAACTTAGCTTTGCGTCTTTGATGTTCCACCCAGGGCCTCAGTAAGGGAAAGCCGAGCAAAGCTGCTGCCCGCCTCCCGCCGGGGTCCCAGCCCAGGGCCCTGGGGGCAGCTGCAGCATCGTGGCAGAAGCTTTGCAGCCAGACTCGAGTGCGAGGTCATACCAGCGGCTACCGAGGGCTCATGTCACGTGCCAAGCGCTGCCGTGATGCTCCTCCAACTCGTTCATCCTCACAAGGACCCACGAGGGCCCCTTCTCCGCACATGGCACGTGAGGACCTGGGCGTGCAGACCCTCCCTGGTCACGGGGTAGCCAGGTCGCAAGGCGCTGAACAGCCTGTGTGGAGCCCGGGCTGAGGCCACTGCCCGCCCTGCCTCCTGGAACCCAGCCCAGGTCCAGACGGAAAGTGGGGTGATGCCCTGTGCCCTGGGAGGGGCCCATCTGAGGGGCCCTGCCCTGCGCTGCCCTCACGTGGTCCCAGGAAGCTCTGAGCCTCCAAAGCCGGGTCTGCACTGAGATGCGCTACAGGGGGAAAGGCACACCGGACTTTCCTCCCCGCTCTGTTGGGACGTAACTGACATGCATCCCGTGGTGCGGTGGTCTGACTTACACGCTGTGGAAAGATCCCCACCGCAGGAATGGTTAGCTTGCCTCAGCTCGCAGAGATGCCGTGATCTCACTAGATTTCAAAGAGAAAGAAATGAAAGAAAACCGTTTTATTTATATGTGTGCGGTATTTTATGTTGCAAGAATATTTTACATATATCGAGTTAAATTAAGTTTTTTATTAAAACGAATGTCGCCCGTTTCCCTTTACTTTTTAAACCATGGCTGTTTGTAAACTTTGCGTCCTTGGTGACACTGATTTCTCGGGGAAGATTCCTCTGACAGTCGGCCTAGAAGAGGAATCCGGGAAAGGCCTCTCCTTTCCTGCTTCACCCTGGACACGTGTTCAATGAGGCCCCGAGTGCGATGTTCCCCTGGGGGTGGGGCTGTGTCGCTCACCCTTGGGTGAACGCAGGGGTCCCCGGAGGCCCTAGTCACCCCTTCATCGTCCCTTAGGGCCGCAGCGGGGCCGCCGCCAGACAAGCCTGCTAACTAAGTTGCTTTTCACTGTTGCCAATTAGTTTACAATGAAAACCCAAAGGCTGTGCAGGGAGACATCAGCCCTATGACAGGGGCTCATCTTCTGTTTGCTTAGGAGGACTCTTTCACCCGACCCCGAATTAGCTCTTCAGTTGGGTGGTGACACTGACCCCCACTGCACCTGCTCGTGGCACGTTCCCAGCCAGGGCCACGGCGGCACCTCTCACCCCACCTCTCGCCTCGTGATCCAGGGGACTCAGGGCCCCAGCATGATCATCATCGTGTCTTCATTCTCCTTGTCGTGTATGTAAACCTTGTCGACCCTCCGAGGACTGCGTGTGACTTGGACATTTTTATAAACCAAAACACGACTTTAGTACAATTGTGCAGTTTTAAGTATGTGGTAGATGCTTATTAAACATTTGCAAAGCAATGCCTGGTGAAATCTATCCGTGTGTGAGATGATTTTAGTCACAGTGAGGGAGAGAAACAGGCCACTGACTAAAAATACCTGTGGCCTCCCCGTCACAGGACCCCAGCAGCTGTGAGCCGAAGGCCCCTGCGAGCCTCGGGAACTTAAAATGTGGGTGTATAACGTCCAGTCCTGATTCTGCTTATTGCAAAGGCCTCAAGACGTCTGACACATTGTTAACATATAGAATTAACTTCTGGGGTACTGAGATATACAGACTTGTTAAAAAATGGGAACTCAAAATATAACAGTTACTCTAAAACATTCTATTTGGAGCGTTTGTCCTTTTGGGGGTGTAAAACAAAGAAAATCGTTAGTCTTTAAGTGTGAACATAGAACCTGTATTTACAGAGTTGATGTCTGTAGTCAAATAAAGTTTGGAACAAAATGTCAGTCAGGTCAGACATAAGTGATTCAGAAGTCACATGGCTGATTATCATCAGTCTTATTTGGTCAGAGCCAAAACACATGTTTAGTTTAGTTTTCCTTTCAAAACAATTCTGCCATATTTACAAGCAGCTCAAGGTTGACTATTTTCCTGATATTATGTCCATTTGAGTCCTTGGTCTTGGACACGTTTTCAACCTTAGCATCTCACCCCAGAGAGCAGAGGTGCTGCACCTGCTGCCCAGCACGTGGCTCCCCCACCTGTCCCATGTCTCCCATCCAAGGGGTCTCTTCCCTGCCCTGGAGTCAGAGAAACAAAGTAAGAGAGGGGTGTGCAGAGGGAACCCCAGTGCAGGGTAAGGACCCTCAGAGAGACGGGCCAAAGACCCCAGAAGAAAGCCACTGTGGCCAGAGATCTGATGCCCGGATCCGAGAAGCAGATGGTCCCAGTGGAATTACTCAAGTACGTACGAGTTTCCTGCAGTTGCTGTAACAAATCGCCCCACTCTGGAGCTGAAGACAACACATATTCGTTCCCTGACAGTGCTGGGGCCAGAGGTCTAAAATCAAGGTGTCAGCAGGATTTCCCTCCTTTTGGAGCCTTCGGGGGAGAATCTGTTTTCTTGCCTTTTCCAGCCTCCAGAGGCCCTGTACTCCTTGGCTCGTGGCCCCTGCTCAGCATCAGGGATCATCCCTCCACCTCTAGTTCTCTCGTCTCATTGTCTTTTTCCTACATCAACCCTCTTGCATCTCCCGTGTAAGGACCCTGTGGGTACAGTGGGCCCACCTGGAAAATCGGGATGACCTCCCATCTCACAGGGAGGTGCTCAACTTGGAACCTTTGTTTAATCTCCATGCAGAGTCCCTTTTGCCACATGAGGTAAACTATTCACAATTCCAATACAGTGTAAGACGTGGGTGCCTCGTGGGGAGCATTACCCAGCCACCCACAGGGTCAGGAGGGAGAAACAAGTAAGATGACCTCCAGTTTAATTATTGTAGGTACAATTTCTTGGCTCCTACAAGCTTTTCAAGACTCTATTAAAATGCTTGATGTTTAGCATTACTTGGAAAAGACACATGCACCCCAATGTTCACTGTAGCACTATTTACAACAGCCAAGACATGGAAGCAACCCTAAGTGTCCATCAACAGATGAGTGGATAAAGAAGATGTGGTACATATATACAATGCGATATTACTCAGCCATAAAAAGAATGAAATAATGCCATTTTCAGCAACATGGATGGACCTGGAGATGATCATACCAAGTGAAGTAAGCCAGACAGAGAAAGACAAATACCATGTGATATCATTTATATGTGGAATCCAAAAAAACGATACCAATGAATGTATATGCAAAACAGAAACATACTCATAGCTACAGAAAACAAACTAATGGTTACCCAAGGGGAGAGGGAAGTGGGGAGGGGCAAAATTAGGGATATGGGCTCAAGAGATACAAACTATTATGTATAAAATAGATAATCAACAAAGTCATATTGTATAGCACAGGGTAATATAGCCATTATCTTATAATAATTTATAATGAAATATAATGTGCAAAAGTACTGGATCTCTATGCTAATATAATGTAGTAAATCAACCATACTTCAGTGAAAAGAGGTTTGAGGTTTAAACACAATTTTATTGTCTCTATGACAAGAAAGAACCACTGCAAACTTGAATTAGTAAAGATTTGATCAGTCGTCTACAAAAAGTTCCATTTTATCTATTCACAAACATTCATTACACTTAATAGCATTCGTAGGTTAGATTGTCTTCTTTTGGGATAATTCTCAAATAGACCCAGAGGTTAGCAGCACCTCACAGAACATTATCAATTGAGTCAGATATTACAGCAAAGCTTTTACAACACTTTTAAGACATTCCACAGTTTTTACAGATACAAAGCCCAACGTGGTATGAAGGTGAATTTATTATTTTTTAAAGATTTATTATTTTTTAATTTTATTTATTTTTGGCTGCGTCGGGCCTTAGTTGCGGCATGCGGGATCGTCGTTGAGGCAGGTGGGATCTTTTGTTGTGGTGTGCGGGCTTCTCTCTAGTTGTGGCGTTCAGGCTCCAGCACACTGTGGGCTCTGTAGTTGAGGCGCGCATGTTCCAGGGAGCGTGGGCTCTGTAGTTTGAGGCGTGTGGTATCCTAGTTCCCCAACTAGGGATCGAACCCGCGTCCCCTGCATTGGAAGGCGGATTCTTTACCACTGGACCACCCTGAAGGTGAATTTTTAAATCTTTCCTATACCATGGAGGAGGGGCACTCTGTAAGTAAAGGGTGACCCAAGACAGGACGGCAAGCAGCAGTGCACGGTTCTCTGAGGCAGGAGTCCGAGGGGCAAAAAAGTTCTTCTACCTGAATTGGGGCCTGGTCTTCTCCCCGTTTACTGCCATCCTTCCCTTGGAAAAAACGTCAGAGTTAAAAGTGAGATGAACATGGACGCCTTCAGAATCAGCTTCTCCTGCGGCATCACGGTGGATGATAAAAGCAAGTGTATCACATGAGACTTGAATTCAAGGACTAAACGCCTTTTTACCACACACACACTTCTAAAACCAGAACCAAAGACAGCCCCTGCCCCCAACCTTCCCCAGGAGAGCTGACATTTCATCACCTGCCCTGATGCCCAGGAAGACGGGCACTTTGGGGAAACCAAGGGCCCCCTGGCCCCAGGATGCAGAAGCTCCAAGGCAGCACCTGCCCCTGGACGGGGCGTTTCTGGGGCACCTTCGTGACCCTAATCTGGTGGCATGTGTCCTGGTCTGGAACATCCTTCAGGTGACAGGTGAAGACCTGGGAAAACTATGATGACCGTTAGCCTATGGATTTTATTTTCTTCCAGAAGAAATCCAACAAAAGCCACAGATAGGTAACCAGAAAAAATCAGATAAAAAGACCTTGGGCACTTAGATTCTAAACTTTATTTTCAAGTATTTTGCATCAGACTTGCGGGCAGAGCCCCAGACTGTTACTTGTCCCCTCCCTGGGCTGGCTCTCTTTCTCCGTGGCCCGCCTTTCCTGTGATGACTCTTACCAGCCAGTACTGACCTCGTTTCAATTACGTAAAAACCGATTTTGGACATGAATCACCTTTTAAATATAACCTAACTCTGCAAAAAAACCTTTCCACCACTAAATCTGTCTATTTTTCAGCCGTTAAGCCTGCTAGTCCGCCAGTAAAGAGGTTTTTCTCCATTAAGAAAAAAAAAAATCACTAATAGGAATGCAGAAAGCCCGTGGACGCCTTATTTTTAGTGCTTCTTGACATTTTATTTTCTTGTAAACAACTGGTGGTGTGACAGGTATTTAAAATGTCCTCTTTGCCAATAGAAAAAGAAAGGAAGAAGGAAAAGGGAAAATGGAGAGAAATAAACCACAGACGTTGACAGAACGCCATCGGCCAACAAATATTTCTCAGCTTTGTCTGATGCCGAGCGGGGGCAGGTGGGCCGGTGGCCCTATTGCAACCTGTGTTCACATTTTCCCCTTGGCCGGCTGCCTAAGATAACCTTGCATCCGATACAGAAAAACAAAAACAGCTCTTACTAATAAATCCTGGAGGTTGTTTAGGAAGCCTGGGCCGTGCCCTGTGATGAAGCCCAGGAGGTAGGAAGCTGGCTGCGTGTTCTCTGCGGGCGCCGCAGGGTGTAAATCCTGTCATCCTAGCGGGACGCTCCAGGGCCCCGCCCCCTCGGCCGGAGCTCCTACAGCCGCCATCTGGGAGGTCCTCTTGGTGGCAGCGTCCAGCACTGGAAAGAGCACAGCCGGGGTCTTGGGGTCGATTCGTGAGCCGCCCAGAAAAAAGTTTCTGGAAGTGCGTTCTTCTACTTCCAGCCACACCCCTCCTCTTCGCCAGCTCCTCAATGATAAATCTAGAAACTGAGGTCAACAGCATCCTTGTCGGAGGATGTTACCGTCGGGAGTGGGGGCCGCATGTCACACAGCAGACAGACAGGCCGTCAACACAGCTTCATGCACCTCTGTTCAGTGAAAGCAGGGCAGGGCTGCGCAGCCCGAGGCCGAGAGTGTCCTGTGCCTCCAGCACCAGCGGGCTCTTCGTCACTGGTCAGGGCGGGGGCAGGGAGGGAGCCCTGTTGTCACCTGAAGAGGTAGCCGTGGGTCGCCACCACCATCCCCAGAAGGCCTCGGCCTCACTAGGATGACCCATGCGTGCAGGCCTGGAGCTGACTCCAGAAATAATGCACACGGACCGGCTGTCTGGTAACGGCTGCCTGAGGGAGCAAATATTTACCCCAGAGGCACGTGTGCCAGCTGCAGCTGTGTCGGGCTTCCGTGTCATGGTCGCCGTGGGGCACCGGGGCCCCTCATGCTGTCAGAACCGAGCTGTCGGGTGGCTCGGGGAGAGCATCCACACTGTCCCCTCTGGACTTTCCTAACCATCCCAGGAGGTAGGACTCGAACCTTATTTGAAAAATTAAAACACGCACACAGATTCAAAAAGAGTAAATTACTTTCCCAGATCCCTGCAAGTAAGAAAAGAACAGCAAGACCAGCTCCACGGAATTTAAACCCACTCATCCTTGGACCTGTGAGTTCACGGCGATCTGGGCCAGTGAGGTCCAGGCGAGGAAGGCCAGGGGGGAGCAGGGCTGGCGGCTCAGGGTTTACACAGCGATCTGCCTCTAGAGCCTCCAAATCCCCTTCCGCTGACCCAAACCAGAGCCAGAAACCCTTGGAGCGTCCTCCGTCCTCGGCCTGAACCGCGGTTCTGGGACTGCCGGCCCCGCAGCTCCTGCCCCGGGACTTGTCCGAAACTCCGCAATGACGCGGAAGTTCGAAAGGGCAGACAGGAGCAAAGAGGCTCCGGATTCCGTCCCAGAAGACAACAGATGAGCAATCAGCCATCCTCCCACAAATAACAGAAGAAATGTGCTTGTTCCCGCAAAGTTCTCTAGACTCAAGTCAGCAGGAGAAAGCCTGGAGTGAGTCGGAGCGGTGCGAACACCAGGGGGCGCTGTCCCACCTTAGAAGATGCTCCTGTCATTTTCCAGTTCCTTCCCACACTTCCCAGTGACCCAAGGATTTCGCAGTTATTAACACCATGATGTGTGCAAAGTTACTGCAAGACAGATGCACTTTAAGCCCTCTTGACACACCTGGGTGTCTACTGAAGTATCTGATCAATTTTCAGTCATGTGAATGCATTAGGGGCTGGTGCAGGCTTTGACACTGGAAGACTTAAGGAGCCCTCTTTAAGAAAAATAACCAAAGGACAAACAGAAAATTAGGGACAAAATAAGCATTCACTTACAATGTGAAAAAACGCAGCAAATTATTCATCTCAACAATCTGACAAATATTCCAAACATAACAAAATCCATATAAAATAGCATGATATTTTGATTAACTAACTACGTAATACACACCAAATCTTCTCCCCATGTTGTACATACCATTTAACCTCCCTTTCATGCGTCAATGAATATTTTTCTATTTTAATGCCGTTTCCGCTAGAGAGAACAGAAAGAAAACTCAATTTCCATAGATGCATGAAATCTAATTTTATTGTTACTAACTGATGCTCATAAAACATGGCACTTCACATAAGAAACACTTGTTTTATGTAACCGCATTCCCGTTCTGCACATTGCTGACACTGAGATTTTGATAAATTCTATCTTGCACATTATAAATATATATATATATTTCTACATACATGCTGTGTATTTATCATTGCCTTCTTAACAGAATGCTCTTGACAGAAGCGGTCTTCCACTTTGACTAGAGTTGGATGAAACCTGCTAATAATCGAAGGACATGAGAATCGGAAGCTTCGGCAGAATGGCTTCCGGGACCATTCCCTTCAAGCCTCGCTCCTCCCTGGGCCCTGGCCCAGAGGACAGGTCCATGCTGGGACAGGTCTCTGTCCTCCCCTTTGTGTCATGACCAGATGACAGGGACAGTCATTGGGAAACTAGTCTGGAAGCCGTCTCTACACCGGGAAGACCAGCGGTAACTAAGCTGTCCACAGAAGTGACGGCAAACCACGTGATGGTGCCCACAGCGTACAAACTAAATGCATCGCCTACTCACCTTCTCTGAACTGAGTCCCCAGATGCCATGGTCTCTCTGTCCTGTCCCCTGACACAGGGGACACGAGGTGGAGAGGACATGGGAGGGAGGGAGACAGCAGACTTACCAACTCCAGATTCTACACACGCAGCACCCGATGGGCACATCGCCCCGCCCCGTCCCGGCATGGGCCCTGGAGATGGGGTCGGGTGCTGGCACTCAGCCGCACCATACTGCATCAGCACACATGTGGGACGGTAACACAGGGCCCTGGCAGCTTTATCATTTCAGATTTGAAGGGATGGATACACAGGATCTGGCCTGAAGCTCCCCTCACTGATTGGCCTCAGCACCAGGCGGTGACAGAGCATCAGCCCCCTGTCGGCTCATTTTACCCCAGTATTAAAGACATTTTCTTCACTGGAAGCTTAACTGGAAACTTATTAGAAATAAATAGGTATGTATTTGATGAACTGCATGTGCTTCCAAAAGTTTAAAGTCAAGTTTTGAAGGTAGGCACTGGAGCAAACCCTTAAACAAGTTCAAATGCTCCCATGCCCTGTGAAACCTGATAAACAGAATGAATGTTACTTCTAGTGTGAGTCAAGTGTCACGTTGTCCGCTCCAAGATCGAGTGTTTGAGGGAGGAAAAAGTGGATCCTAGCCCAGCACCAGGCTAGATGCTGGGCAGCCTGGGTGCACAGCCGGTGGTATAGCAGCCGGGGTGCACAGCTGGTGGTGCATTTCAGCCATAAGTCAAGACCACCCACCCCTGCCCTGTTTCTTGCCATGTTCTCATGGTTTGGGTCTCGATAGCTTTAAGAACGAAAAGGAGTAGGGGCAAAATGAGGAGAAACTGAATGAATTATGTTAGGAACAGGCAGCCCCTTCTCCACTGTACCATGTTAACATCGAAATGCAGAGTTTGCAGAGTTTATGGTTTATATATGGTTATATATATATATATATATATGGTTATATATATGGTTATAATGGTTTGGGGAAACATTGAATTTTTCCAGGAGAGTGAGGTGTGTATACACACATACACCTTCCTTCGAATGTGCCTAGGTTTTCTCAGTAAACCGCCTGTCTCCTACAAGAGGTTTCCTGTTCTATGTTTTTATGAAGTAAAGTATTATTACAACACAGTATATATTTTTTACAAATAAAACTGAAGTGTTTGATTGCTATCCATGGAACAATAAACTGGACACCTGGCATTACTCTTCTAGCTGTCTTTACAACCCCCAATATATCATAATAACAGCCCCCTCAGACTCTTTTTCCACAATCTGCCTACATGCTACTCTTTCAGTTTTAAGTAATTGTATTTGCTCTCGGCCACCACCCTGTCTGGGACGTGTGCCATGGAACCCCGGAGAGGTGGCAAACTTTTCTTATCTTTCCCGGATGTGGTCGGAACTGTTTGTATATAAACTGCTGGCTTCTGCTGCTCCCGTATGGACCTTTCAAACCTGACCACTGGCATCACACTCTTGGGATGCTGGGGTCTCACATCCCAACACCGGACTTCAGCCCCTACACTCCCCAAACCACACGCTCCTGGTCTCCAGGGCTCTCTCTGTAAATGCACGTCTCTCAGGCTTATTTCATCTTCTCCCGCTCCCTTTCCCTGTAGAGTAGAATCTGAACCCCTCCACAGGTTGTAAGACTCTCTGGAAGCCCTGCCCGTTTCTGTACCCTCCCCTCCCCTCACCAGGAGCTCGTCCGATTCCTCACTGCCCAGCAGACAAACAACCTCCCTAGGACCGCGGCTCAACGGTGAATGGGCTCCCTGCCAGTCAGGCCCTTAGCCACATCCAGTTACAGCATCCTTGACACTCGGTCAAATTGCTTGCTTCTCTGGTCTCGAGGTAACAGGCACACGTCACCTCACATCATGGAATAATCTTGTCTTAACTATGTTTCCACATCGAACTCCTCCTTCACATCATGACTTTCAGCTCTAACTTATTTACCCGGATTCCAAGACAGTGGCAGCTCAGAGTAGGGCCTCAGGAGAGAAGCTGTCAGAGAAATTAATGAAGAAATGAACGAATGTGTAATTGGTGGGTATTGAGTGATGCCTATTCACAACTCAGGGTAATCACCCAACAGCGAGCTGTGGTCACTAAAGGCAGAGCCAGGACACCGCACATCCTGGGGTTAGTCCCTCACTAACTGAGCCCCAGTCCCGGGGAGCTTGGCAGTGTAACTCTGGATCGATGAGTCCGTGCAGTGCACCTGCTGAGCACCTGCTGGATGCCCACCGTCACGATGCTCGGTGGATGGGATGCAGGGAAAGTGTAAGACTTTGGTCCTTCCAGGAGGAAGGAGACTCAGACAATCCGATTTGTAAACACAGAAGTGAGCCCGAGAAACAGAATACAGCCAAGACAACCCATCACAAAATTCAGACAGCTTAGTGCAAATGCAGGGGCAATGGGCTTTTAGACAAGACTGAAATAAATGTGTGTATTGAAGGAACGTTTGTAGACCACAGCAGGAACCAGGATGCGTGCAGGACTCTCCCCTGTGGGACTCTGGAGGTGAAAGGGGAGCCCCAGGACCATACGTCTCAGCTGGATTTCACCCTCTGTGTTCACCACCCACCAATCTGCCCCATCCCACCCAGGTCTTTTTCATGACAACAATGAAAATAATAATTTTGACAACAGCCAACACTTTTTAATGCTAGCCATTGTCCTAAGTGCTTTATATGTACTTATTCATTCAGTCCTTGCCAAAGCAATAAATCTATGAGGGACGTAATATTACAGAAGAGGAGATGGAGACACGACATGATGAATGACCTTGCCCAAGGTCACATGTCTCCCACATGGCAGAAACGAGAAGGTCAAGCAGTGACGGTCCTAGAATGTCTCCACTGAAGGTCTTAGAGGCTCAAACTGGAGGATGGGGTCCAAGGGATTTTCAGACCCCTGACTGCATGGCAATTTTGATAAAATTGAGATTATTTCAACTGCCCTGATGAGCGGAGGGGTCCAAGAAGGGAGGCTGAGGGAAATAACGGGATGCAAGGAGCAACCTTCAACCCTCCATGAAATCACAAGTCCTTAGCACACTTTCCTAGGCATTCTTTTCTGACCACCAGAACCAAGGGAGCGTCTCTCCACCAAGGGAGCTCATGGAGACCACTTGAGGAGATTTATACAAGACCGTCACCCTGCAAACGATGAGTCAAAGGTCTGGCTCATTTTTAGAATTTTAGTACCCAGTCTGATTTGCAGAACTGGATAGGAAACAGATGCTGGGATAAAGCATTTGGTTAAATTTAATTTCAGTATTGAATTTAGTACGACTTTCTTTTGCTAATGCTCTGCAAGTTTACATCATATCTAAATATATCTAACTCCTGAATATGTAGGTGACCAGAAAAATGTGCTTACATGCCATCCTTTACCCTCGACCATTAATAATCGACAGATACGAACATGAGGCTGCAATTTGAAATGTTTCCTAAATTTTCCATTTATTATAAATTGAACTTTATACTTACAGATGTTGAAATTGACATTTGTAAACTACCACAGTGCGATTTACTCTACTGAGAGGCAGTTTTAACTGTTTTTTAAAAACTTCTCTGATCACCTCAGTGATTTCTGAAGCTTTGCTGGTGGGTTGGTTAGGTTTCCCAGCAATCACCACCTTAAATCATTTCTGCTGTGTATTTGTTGCTTTCTTACAGTGGATTAAAATACATGTTTTAAGAAAGGTGTGTCTTTTTTTTTTTTTTTTTTTTTGCGTCACGTAGGCCTCTCACCACTGTGGCCTCTCCCGCCGTGGAGCACAGGCTCCGGACGCGCAGCCCCAGTGGCCACGGCCCACAGGCACAGCCGCTCCACGGCACGTGGGATCCTCCTGGACCGGGGCATGAACCCGCGTCCCCCGCATCGGCAGGCGGACCCCCAACCACTGCGCCACCAGGGAAGCCCAGGTGTGTCTTTTTTATGTTTATCATTTTTAAAAATTTTTCATGATGTACGTTGAGAAAATGGGACCTGCTCAGTGGGTCCCGGATAATCAGTTAGTGATGTGTTAATTCTGCAAGGTGACGGTGAGGGCCCGCTTTCCCCAGGAGGCAGGGGGCCGAGCCCCTCCCTGGGGTCGGCTGTGGGAGGAGGTGACCCCAAGGCTGGCCCATCATCCAGTCCCAGGAGCCTGTCTGGCAGTGATTCCCCAGGGAGCTCGATGGCACGGCAGCACCACACCAGGAGAGGCCAGCAGACCTGGCACGCAGGGGCCTTCAGCGATGAAAGTGCAATGACCTAGAAAGGGGTCACTTGTAGGTAAGCCCCCAAGTAGAAAATTCTGCTCCTAAACTCTCAGAAATGCACATTCAGATCCACAGAGAAGAAATTCAGGATGAGGCGTAATCTTCAAGAGTTCCCGTCCACGTGGGTGATTTTTCTCAGAAAGAAAAGACTGAGAAATTATTTAATTCCTGCCAGAGACCTACCTTAAGAAGCTGACTTCACACTTGGTGCGTTCCTGAGCCACCGCTGTCAGTCTGCAGCTTTCCTTCCAGACAAGCCCATGTGCTTTGTGGAGGGTGCATCTGGGGGGACGTGTCCTGCCCATGCAGCCCCTACCTGGTGGGCAGGACGCTGGGGGTGCCAGGGCGGCCCCTGAGTGCAGGTGCTGGTCAGGGAGGGCCCTGAAGTGCCAAGACCTCTGTGAGTAGAAACTGAGAGACCCCAGAAGTAGAGACTTTCACTTTTCCTGAGTTAGCTTGCTCTGGGAGCAACGCCAAATACGTGGTCCCTTTCCATAAAACGTTTAAGAAAGAAACTTTCCGAAAGGCAAGCTTCCCTCCAGAAGGGTCCAGGGCTCTGCATTTGACAAACACCGCAGACCAGGCAGCTTAAACGACGGACATTTATGCTTTCAGGGTCTGGAGCCTGGGTGTCCGAGGTCCGGCGTCCTGATGTGGGCAGGGCTGGCTCCCCCTGAGGCCTCTCTCCTTGGTGCGGACATGGCCTCTTCTCCCCGTGTCCTCACCTGGCTGTCCTTCTGTGCGTGTCTGGGTCCCTATCTCCTCTTCCTAGAGGGACACCAGTCCCATGCGTTGGGGACCCACCCTCATGATGTCATTTTGCTGCAATCCCCTCTCTAAAGGCCCATCTCCAAACACTGTCACACTCTGAGGTGCTGGGGGGCCAGGGCTCCAATATAGTAATTTGGGGACACAACTGAGCCCCTAAAGTCAATTTCAGAACGGTCCCTCTTACCTCCCTGTGCCAGAAACACGAGGGTTTTTCCCTTGTTTTTTTTGCCTCGAGAAGCTGGTGAGGTACCTGAGGATAAAACCCAGGAAACCGTGGGGCGCCCTTAGGACCACGGCCGCAGGAGGCTCTCCGTCCCACAGGCGTCCACTTTCAGCCTCCAGGGATCTGCTAAAATGACCCAGCACATTTGCTCAGCAGTTTCGGGCCCCAGGGGCTCCTCCTCTAGGCAGCTGAGCTTGGCTGTGACTCTGCACTTGTCCAGATGCTGGTCTGGGTTTGGGGTGTTTTCCCCGGGGCCTCAGATCTCTGGCGGGGTCAAGGAGCCATTGATCTTCAGCCTGTTCAGCTTTGTCCTCTTGTGAGGATGGGGAGGTGACTTCCAGGTTCTCCACCTGCTGGAGCTGAGCTGCCCCAGGCCAGAGGTCACAGCACGTCGAGGAAGGGCCTGTCCCGGGTCTGTCTCCCTACACCCCTCCCGCTGCGGCGCTGGGACATTCCTTCCAGAAGTCTGAGAGTGAATTCTGTCCCTGCAAAGTGCCGGACACTGAAGTGCCCTCCATCGTCCTCCTGCCCGGCGAAGCCCTGTCCTCGGGGGGATCCGGATACCGAGTGCCAGCCCTCCCCGAGCCCTGTCTCTGTTCCTCTCCTGCCCATCCACCTCCATGGCCATCAGCTCCTCCCCCGAGGTCTCTCTCTGCCGCCCCCCGGCGCAGCTGCCCACAGAACCTTCCGGCTCACCCGCTCACCTGCAGACTCTGCTCTCCCCTTTGTGGCCTCCAGCCCATGCCGAGGGCACACAGCTACCTCTCAGCATGCACTGCCTTACCTGGCCCCTCCATCTAAACCATCCGCTAGGTTCCGTGCGCTGCAATCTTGCTTTGTCCTACCAGGCCACGCGCGATTTCCCCTAAGTCTGCCCTAGTGGGGCTGCTCCCGGAGCCCCACACGAAGGCCAGCTCTCACCTTCGCAGCACTCAGGCACCACCCCTTCCTCCTGGCACCTGCCCACCAACCCCGCCCTCAGACCCAGGCCAGACCCCCCAGCCTGCAAGCCTCCTCTGCAAGTCCCGTCTCCCGTGATGGCTCCTGTCTCCAGAGCTCCTGGAGCGTCCGCAGCCTGACCTGCATCACCTGGCCGTCAGGTGCCCTGAATTCCGGCGGGGGGGGGGGGGCGTGAATCTGTTTATAAGCTTGCCGGGGGCAGGATTTCTGAGTTGAGCATTTCTACACTCTTCTCGGCATCTAGTAGGTACTTTGGCTGATGTGTCCCCATGAGACACTCAAGAGGGACGGTCACGCAGACCCTCACGTGTGTGACGTGTGGCGTGGCTCCTACAGGCTGGGAATTCACGTGGAAGGTCCAGCTGAGCCCGACAGGACAGACGTGTGTGAATTTAGGGGGAGCGAGGGAGCTGCAGCCTCAGTCATCATAGAGATGCTCAGAAAATGGTACCCACTTGCAGAGAGACTGTGATGAGATCAGTCAGGCCTGCTGCGTGATGCTCTGTTCTCAGGCTCGCAGAGCAGAGGAAGCAAGGTCTGCCGGCAGTCGGGCGTCTGCCCAGAACCTGTCCAGCCCCTCCCTCCCTCCCTCCCTCCCCCAAGCCTCTGATTACATGTCACTTTCCCAGAGAGACAGCAGGCCGACCTGTCTCGGGGGTCGACCCCAGCGTCCATCCCTCCCGATCTCCGCGCTCCCCGTTCTCCATCTAAGGAGCACCATCGACCTGGGGCTGTGCGGTGGACAGTCCGCACAAGGACAGTCCTGCGGGTCTTCCGGACACGTCTCCAGTCTCCAGTGGGGCTGCCAGTGCTTGGCACCTGCCCACTAAAAAGCAGCTGGATTTAAACGTGCTTAGAAAATTTTCAAGGATAATTTTTAAAATAGAAAGCAATCCCCATACGCACAGGCCCTGGAACCGTCTGAGTCCTGGTGGGTGAGCCTGTGCACAGGTCCATGTACACACGGTGTTTGCATCCCTGTGCACGTGGTGCATCCACAGGGCTCCGTCATGCGTGGCGTCCACAGAAACATCCAGTGACTCTCATTTCCTGTGTCACCGTGGTTGTCTGTGTCATCTGTGAGGGAAAGACCTGGAAAGTGGGGCTTAAAATTTACAGAAGAAAATAGAATAACTTCATTACATCTATATTCAAGTGTGTTTCAAAATATGTTACAAAGAGTAGAAATTATAAGGAAAAAATTTGACCACATCAAAGAGAAAAGTGTGAGAATGACCAAGACTCCATAAGCGCAGCTAAAGGTGAGACCCAGGCTGGGGTCACCCCGAGATGGGCTCTGGGTCCTTTTGCCCCGATGGGAAGCATAAATCGGAAGACACTGGGCACATCCCTCCACGCAGACCCTGAAGAGGACAAGGTGGAGATGGACTCGGCAGGCGGAGGCCGGGACACCAGACGGCAGGCCCCAGGTCTCCAGGCGGCTGCAGGAAGGCTCAGCCCTTCTGCGGAAACACGAGGGTCCTATAGCCAGCCCCGGCCACACCCCGCACCCTGGTCCGGAAGGTCTGTGGCTACTCACGGGCTCCACCCGACAGAGCCACCTCTTTTGAGAATTCCTTGGTCAAATCACACAGATGACAATTCCAGTCCCCTAATGAGCACCTGCCCGGAGCTGTCCCTCAAAATCCTGGCCGGCTCAGTCTTGAGGAAGATCACTCTTTTCTTTTCATTAGGGAAACTTTCCGGGGGAAAGGATAGAAAAGGGTGGGGAGATTGCCCTCTCTGTCTCCCTGTTTCTCTCTTTTTCCAAACCCAGAATGCACGTTTCTCTCTCCAGTTACAATCCTCACAACTGACCCCATTCTTCCCTGAAATCTCCCCGTTTTTAAACTCTGCACATGCTGACCTGCAGGCTGCATGCGAGCAGCTCATCTGCAAGTTATTAAATCTCTGAACACGGGGAGATGAAAGATGGGTGATGGGGGAGGACTTCACAAACCTGTAGAATTGACTCAGCTGTGGGCAACAGAATCTTTTTTCATATAACAATCAATCAAGAGTGAATTTAAACAGAAGGTTGACTGAAGACACACATTATCTGCCTTCCCCAGAGCAGCCCCTCCCACGCGATTCCAGCCCCGTCCCTGGCTGTGCGTCTACACGTATGGCCTGCAGTGGGCAGGCGTCCTGCCCCCATCCCCACCCCGGGGAGAGCCGTGACCACCGCTCCTTGGCAGTGACTGTGTGATCCCCCTGAAGGGCACAATCAAGAGCTGGAAACACCCCAAAACTGAGTCCTTTCCACATTGAATCCAAACATCGTGCCAGGGCTGGATCCTGGATTGCAGTCCTGGTGGCAGGGCCTGTCTCGGGTTGTGCTGGCCCGAGGCCAAGGGTGTGGAGGCCACGGGGGAGGGTGGACGATAGTTCATCACCTGTTCAAAATTTCAGAGACTCTTGGGACGCAGAAGAAATCCTAAGACCCTACCCAAGCCCTTTGCTTTTCTAGAAGCTGACCCACCCACCGAGGGGAGGTGATTTGCAAAGGTAAGCATCACATCGGCTGTGCTAGAGGTTCCCTGCGCTTCAAGGCCCCTGAGAAATTCAACTTTCCTCTAGTAAACACCACCTCACTCAGAATTGCCTCTTTACTTGAATCATACAAGTTTTAGAGCCGAAGTGGGAAACATTTTTAATGGAATCCCCTCATTTTTCCAATGGGGAACCTGAGGCCTGGAGAGGTTAAAAGACGTGTCCAAGGACCCACGTTAGATCTTGCTGAGCTGGAACCTGGCTGCTCTCACCCACCCCCCAGCCACTCCCTGCAGTGCTGGGAGCTACCTCCCGCCCCCGGGACCGGCCCTGTAGACTTCAAACGTGCCAATTCCCACGGTCAAGTGAGTCAGCTCCGGAAAATCAACCTCTGTCTCTCCCCCCATCCTACTGGTTCTGTTCCTCGGGAGAACCCTGACTAATATACCATATAAGTTAATATCATTCATTATTTTTCAGTGGAAAGAACCACTTTATTGAAATCTTGATTATTCATCCAGATTGTACTCAACACCCTAACCTTTGTTCTTTGCCTGCCTTGGTAACAGGCTTCCTAATACACAGAGAGATTTCCAGTCCACGTGCTCCAGACGTTGCAGCAGCGTAGACAGCCACCAAAATCTGAGGTTTCCGAAATCTGAGAGAGAGAGAGCTGCCGGTTTACTTGAGATTCTCACGGCTGTCATTAACGCTCCCGCCCAGGAAGGGATCCAGGCCTCCTCTCCCATCTCCTGAGCTGCTGCGGGGTTCCCCGTGATGCATCTAATGGGATGAACACCTTAGAAATTAACTCCAAAGCTGTCCCATTCTCCCTCCGACCCAGCGATCGGTATCAGTGGCTGGAGGGGTCTGCGTAAGAGGAAAAAATAGAAAGTAAGTGATACCTCGTGTACCTTACACCTCTGCTTCTGGGGGCCAAGATCCTACACAAAATGTCATCCTTGTTTGAAGGTCTTCATACTCGTTTGAACTGATCATTTCTCAGAATGGTTTCAGACTATGGGAGAGACACAAGTAGAGCTTGCTTCCCCATTGCCCGTCACTGGCCAGGCTGTCAGTCAGCTTTATCAGCCCAGTCCCCTGACCCCTCGCAGGTGATGCCGACTTTGTAGAGGGGGCTCCAGTGTGGCGGAAGGCACTCGCTGCTCTCCAGACACTGAGTCAAGCAGCACTCCCATCCTTCACAGAAAGTCTGCACTGGGGAGGGTCTTCAGCCCTACTAGTGATCTTAAGGTTCCTCTCCATCCTGGTGACACATTTTCCTTTGTTATCACCACAACATCCTCCGAAGAATCTGGAGTGCATGTAAAATCCCTGAATACACTGGGTCTGCGCTCAGCGATTTGTGCTCCGTGGACAGAAGTGCAGAGACGTGCGTGTCCCCGGGCTTGTGTCCTCGAGCCTGGTTAGTGCATGTATGGAATTAATGCTCCGTGAATGAATGAATGGTGTCAGATGTATAGATTACCTTGAAATAGCTGGCAATGTACATTCAAATCATTTTTTAGGTAAGACTTTCTTAAGTTTAAAAATTATATACATACATACACACAAACATACAAATATATATACATATATGTGCATGTATATGTATATATATGCACGTATATATATGTATGTGTGTGTGTATATATATATATTTGCACTCTGTAGCTAGTAGCAAACAGGAAATCAATAATGCAGCGTTTCTTGATGGATGACAAAACTCTGCATCCCCTACACATCGATAAGAGGTGTGTCAGTTCTCACCCCTAGAAATGTAGTCGTGTGTGCTGTCCCTTTAACACATGAATTCCAAGAGAAGAGAGGAGAAGTTTACTCTATTCTGTACATTATCCAGCGGAGGATTGAAAAGGCTCATGAGACCATGTCTGCCAAGTCATTCTTCGGAAAATCCCTTGTTGCTGATTCTGAAGTCTTGAAATAATATGCACATAAGCATTTCCATTCCAGAATAATGGGATTTGGAAAATGAACCTCCTTTTCCACTAAGCTGAATTTGAATATAATGTGATTTGTGATGACCAAGGAAGAAAACAGGACAAGGGTAATTAATTATATTACAAACATGGAGAAAAAGTTTAAGTGGAAGTGTTTACAGTGATTTTTGTGTGTACTGAAATACCAGGAGTAGAAGAGAGCTCTTTGGGCTGACAGCTGGTTCAAGTTAAATCAATCCTGACTCGGAATATTAAATTTTAAATACGCTATGAAGAACGCAGGCTGTGCACTGCATTACCCCGCAGAGGGCGATGGGGCTTGCGCTTGACATAAGGCCCCTGCGTGTGCCTGGACATCTGCTCAGCCACCCACAGGACTCGCACAGCACGCAGTCCCAGGGCCTTGAGAAGAACGTATCCACTGTCTGCCAGGTGCTGTACTATATTCTGCAGATGTGATCAGGGACTATTGATCACAAAGGTAGATGTGGCGCGAGGTGGGGGAAGATGAACGGTAGTGATGACGGGCAATTTCTGGGCTCCTAAACAAAGCGCTGATTTTCACCCAGCGATATGTGAGGGCCTGGGATTAGGCTAACAGGCCTGTAAATGGGGATCCTGGGCTCTGGAACAGTTCACTTTCCCTAAAGATGAACAAACTAATTCATTTCCTTTATTTGTTAATATCTAAAGTTATATCCTTCTTCTAGATAAAGTTCACCTACAGACCTGCTGAATATTTTACAAGTAAGGTCAAGTAGAACCGGAGCTAAGAGATTTAGGGAGAAGTTTCTATTAATCTTCCTTTAGAGACTGATGCAAACTGAAAGTGAAGACAATCCCCCAAGAGAAAGCCACGAAAATACAACACTGCTCTTTGCATTTCGGATCACATTTGTTAATCCAAATGAGAGCACCAGTCACCCACACTGAATTTAAGTAAACTTACTGTGGTGGCCAAATTAAATGTCTGCGCTTCATCATTTACGTCTCTGAAATGTTCTCCATGCAGGCCAAGCAGAGTGGGGATAATTTCCAGCTCCTGCCTAACCCTGCTTTCTCGTCGGGAAGCAAGACGGTGAGGCCAACGGTTGGGTCCAGCGGCACCTCTCTGTGCTGTGACCCTGGGAAGGAGCACTATCGACAGCACGACACACCTCGCTATTACAGCTTCACAAGCCTTCGTTGACATCGTCGTTGCTGTAGTTCAGGTTATGGAAAACTGGACTGGGGATCAAAGGCAGTTCCGCAAACAGGACCTTCCTAGTCTGCCTGGGAGGTGGTGTCTCCTTAGTGTGGGGCTGGGGCGGAATGGCTTTTTGCAGGTGACCCCAGATGGAATTCCTGCTTCTCTTCAGCCTGGGGCTGGGGACTGAGGCCGGAGGCTGGGGGCTGTGGGCTGAGGCTGGGTATTGGAGGCTGTGGGCTGAGGCCAGAGGCTGGGGGCTGAGGCTGGAGGCTGGGGGCTGAGGCTGGAGGCTG
>NW_021703771.1:87529494-87601261 GCF_005190385.1 Monodon monoceros | reverse complement strand
GAGGCTGGGGGCTGAGGCTGGAGGCTGGGGGCTGAGGCTGGAGGCTGGGGGCTGAGGGCAAAGGCTGGGGGCTGAGGCCGGAGGCTGAGGCTGGGGGCTGGAGGCTGAAGCTGGGGGTTGAGGGCTGAGACTGGGGACTGAGGCTGGGGGCTAAGGCTGGATATCAGAGGCTGGGGGCTGAGGCCAAAGGCTGGCAGCAGCTGAGGCTGAAATCTGGAGCCTGGGGGCAGCCTCGTCGCTCTGGTAAGTATGGATGCAACCGAGCTCCCGATTTCTGGAATGTAAAGGGGGCTTTAGGCAGGAAACCCATGAGAGGCCGTCTAGGTGAGCCTTGCCGGCATGTCAGGACCTTATAAATCTGGCAACGTGTGAAGGAGTGGGAGTGAGGGTGATGCTGAGTGAGTGAGTTGATGGGACCCCTAAAGGGAATATGGTCCCTCTGCCTGGAGTCCTGCCCTCCCCTCACCATAATGTTCCAAGTCATGTGGAGCTGAGCCCTGGGGAGTGCCCACGGGTGCTGGGAGTCCGGGGTGAGCCTGGGGTGTGCAAGGTCATGGGACTCTACAAACAGCCATGGAGGGGACCGGCTGCTCCGGGAAAGCGTCGGGGTGGCATTTAAAGGCTCTGGAAAAGCACAGACGTTTGCCCGGGGTAAGACCACTGCCCAGACTTGGGCGTGAAGGGCGTGAAGGGCGCATGGCACAGTGTGGGCAGGGCTGGGAGCCCTGTGAAGGGGTCTGAGCGGAAAGACGTTGGGGTGACCAGGCCAAGCTGCCAGGAACGACCCCAGAAACCATTTGGTGGCCGCTCCGGGGAGTGTTTAAGGCAAAGGCTCGGATTTACTTCTCCCCGTGAGTGACGGTGACGTGGCCTCGGTGCCTCTTCCCTGGGAGCAGAGCCAGAACTATAGCCCGAACCCTCTCAGGGACGCTTTTCAAAACATCACTGAAAACAATAGAAATAACAGCTTGGTCAGTCAAGCTGCTGATCACAGAACAAACAACCCAGGCTCCCTGTGTCTCCCCGTGCATTGAGCAGTGCCCAGCAAAGTGGTGGAAAACCCTGCCAGTTGGAAGAGCAACACAGGTGAACTCAGCAGGAGGAGGGTCACCCACTCGACACTGTCACTAAACAGGCCAGTTAACCAGAATGAAAGCCTGCTACCCCGTGACCTTCACCCAGTTAGTTAGAAATTAATTTTTAAAATTCATCAGAAAAAAAAGAAATAATAATGAAGTGATAGCACAGTAAGAAAATGTAAGCGCCTATTGATGTCAGGATTTCTTAAGCTTTGGGGTGTGGACCCTTGAGGTTCCCTGAGATCCCTGCAGGGCATTTCAGAGAGCAGAGCTCTTTGCATCAAAACACTGAGACATGTGTTATGTGTTGAATTGTGTCCCTCCAGATTCAGATCTTGAAGTCCTAAACCCAGGTACCTTATTTTGTGACCTGATTTGAAAATAGAGTCATTGAAGATGTAATGAGTTAAGGTGAAGTCACTACCTCAGGCCCTAATCCAACATGACGGGCCTCCTTCTAAAGCGGGGCATTTGGACGCAGACCCACACCCTGGAGAAGATGGAGGGCAGCGCTGGGTGACCCAAGACGAGGAACGCCAGCGATGGCCAGCAGCCACCAGGAGCAGGAGAGAGGCCTGGAGCAGGTCCCCTCCCAGACCTGCAGGGGCCACCCTGCCCTCCCCCATCTCAGACACGCTCCACAGCTTGAGGTGATGATTTTCTGCCGTTGAAGCCCCAGCCAACTCACGCCGGGTCTCACCGTGTGCTTGCATAATCTTCCCATTTTCTAGAATATTCCAGGGTTAGAGTGTAAATTTGTGTGCTTTCAAAGATCCACTCAGTTTCTTCCTCTTTCTACAGATATGTCTGGACCCAGCACCAACTAAGCATCAAAAGAAATCTCCTGCGTCAAGTCTTCGGAACCAACAAAAGCAGTGCAGGGATGTTCTGAGCGTCGCGTAACTGTCCTGAATCTCGTGATTTATCCTGGAACAACTCTGCGCAAAAGCAGTGGTGGGAACACTGCAGGCCAGGAGTGTAAGTCAAGGCCCTGACTCCAAGACACTCGGGCAGCCTCTGGGTTCTCTCCGGCACTTACAGTGGACACAAGGCAGCGTGACTTGAGAAGGCCTTTGGTAAAGCACTAAAACTATCAATCCCAACCCTTGAGGGTGAGTCTTTTTAAGATTTTCTTTGTCAAAATGGGAAGTGTGCATGCAGTGAAATATGGAGACTGTTTTGAAGAAAACCACGTGGGCAGTGGCCAGAGATGTGTGGAAGCCAGCTGCTTCCTTTTCAGTGGACACCTTGGATGCTGAGAGAAGACAGACAGACAGCTCTGATGATTCGGACTCGGGATCAGGCAGACATTTTCTCAGAAATGAGGAGGTGAGTCTGTCCATTCAAGGACCACAACTGACAGTGTTTATTCTCATGCTACAACCTGAGAGTTCATGAGAAAATTAGAATTTTGGAGATCTTGTATCTGCCACTGTGAGCCTGCCAGCCGCAAGATCCACAAGGAGTTTTCTGTTATCAGTGGCGATATTAACAAAAACAACTCTTACATATTGTTTAATGCGAAGTGTCAACCTTTGGAAGCCCCGAGTGTAACGCGCTGAACCAATCTTTCCCAAAAATCCACGCCTGGTGCTGTGAAATGGTGCAGAGGGAATGGTGCCTTCCCTGCGTGAGCTGGCTGAGTGGGACAGATGTGAGGGCTGGCACTGTGACCGCACATGTACATCCAGAGTCCAGGTCAGTTCACCTTCTGGAAATGCCTCTGCCAGGCAGCATCAAAGAAGAGCCATGGGGACTTCCCCAGTGGTCCAGTGGTTAAGACTCTGAGCTTCCATGGGCAGGGGGCCTGGGTTCGATCCCTGGTCGGGGAAGTTCCACATGCCATGTAGTGTGGCTAAAAAAAAAAAAAAAAAAAAAAAAAGAAGAGCCATGGGCTTCCCTGGTGGCGCAGTGGATGAGAGTCCGCCTGCCAATACAGGGGACGCGGGTTCGTGCCCCAGTCCAGGAAGATCCCACATGCCGCGGAGCAGCTGGGCCCGTGAGCCATGGCCGCTGAGCCTGCGCGTCCGGAGCCTGTGCTCCACAACGGGAGAGGCCGCAACAGTGAGAGGCCTGCGTACCACAAAAAAAAAAAAAAAAAAGAAGAAGAGTCATGATTATCCAGCAGGGCTGTGGAAATAACCTTCCCTTTGCTAATTCCATTTGTGAGCAATGCCAGGTATTCCTGGTGCATCGATCAAAACGTGGTGTCAGCATAGGTTTAACACAGAAGCAGACAAGAGGCCATTGCTCCAGACGTTAGGTTTTCAAAAATGTGATATAACACCACTCTTGTCACTTAAGATTGTTTGCCTAGAAAATTCTATCTATTTTTCATTAAATGTTATTTATGTTGACATGTAACCAACTTTATTATTTATTTTATTGCTGTTTTTAATGAAATATTTAAAATGTTTTAAAATATCTTCAGTTTTAATGTTAACAGGTTAAATATCGATAGATACAATTCATCACTTATCAATTCATTTTATTTCTCTGCTACAGAGCAATTCACCCCTGTTTTTTGTTTTGTTTTGTTTTTGTTTTTGTTTTTGCCGTACGCGGGCCTCTCACTGTTGTGGCCTCTCCCGCTGCGGAGCACAGGCTCCGGACGTGCTGGCTCAGCGGCCATGGCCCACGGGCCCAGCTGCTCCGTGGCATGTGGGATCTTCCCGGACCGGGGCACGAACCTGTGTCCCCTGCATCGGCAGGCGGACTCTCAACGACTGCGCCACCAGGGAAGCCCTCACCCCTGTTTTTGTCCGACGTTTGAAATGTACCTAAAAGACCAAAAATAAAAAGAAATGTAGCTCTTACCCTGGAGTTAATACTTTCAATCCCAGGATAAATGTTATTTTGTGTTTAATATAAATGTACAAAATTAATATCAAATGATGTACTTTTTACAAAATTTCTATATGAGTGAGTATCATCTGGGCTGCTGATACTGTGATGTGCTACGGGCACCTTGAGGACCGCGTGTGAGCTGGACTGGCCCTGAGGCAGTGGGGTCAGAGCGGCGCAGACCTCATGCCCTCCTCAGCCGCGTTCGGTGTTGCTGATCGATTAGTTTCCCAAAATGAGTTTCTATTTACTGGAAATTTCATTTTTTATTATTGCAACATTTTATTTGTTTCATATCTAGTTTTTCTTACCCTGAGGAAATTATTCAAATTCTATGCTCCATGTCAATTTTTAATAAACTAAATAAAACCTGACCACTGGAAAAAAACCAAACACTTGATTGTGAGATTAACAAGTTCTTCTCCCCGTCCCTCCCCGGGGATCCACGATTAATCCCTGAAAAACAAACTAACAAATAGGGTATTAAAGTTTTTTTTTGTTTCTCTCTCCCCCGCTTCCCTCTTGCTGTCGCTCTCTGTCTCTCTATTTCTTTCTCTGTTTCTCTGTCTCTCCTTGTCTCTCTCCCTTTACCTCTCCCGTTACCTCTCTATGTCCCTCTGTCACTCATTTGTAAGAAAGGACACCCATCTTTAGCCAGAATTCTCAGAGAGCTTTACTCTGTTCTTAAAAACCCTGATGTGGAATCCTTTCTCTCCCTTACAGATGTAGAAACGCAACTTTTACGAGATCTTCAGCTCCTTGGTACACTGTTCAAACCTCGAGGCTTGTGTTCATGGCAACTGTAGGAAACATTTTCCCACATGTAGGAAAAACTCATTAATTATCTTAGTTGAATTTTGATTTTATCTTCATAATCAAGAAAAAAAAGGAAATCCACAACCCCCTGTCAATCACAAAGCATTGAAGATAAAATACTTCTTTGCACCCTGACCCTGTTTAATCATATGGAAAAAAATAATCTACCTTGTAGTCCATGTTTTACTCTCAGTAATTTCCTGTGGTGAAATTAACACAGGTCTTTCAATCCCTTTGGCCAATAAAAGTGTTTTGTTTTTCTTTTAGGTTAGAGTCTGATTTAGAATTGAGATGAGAAGGTATATAACCTTTGTTATAACCTTCCTTTGTTGGCAAGATTCTTAGTGATTTCTCTTTCTGTCCCCATTTTTACACATGACAGAAATGTCAGTTCTCGACAGTATTTGCAACATCCATTTTTGTCGACGGTGGTAAATTAAACCATACAATTAACCTCTGCAGGCATTTTGCTTTGTTCTTTGACAGACTGTTGATTAGATTTTAGTGGATATGTAAGAATGTAACAAGTTTATTTTAAAAATTGGCATTTATTACAAATTCAGATTCATTATCTGTGGTCCCAGCAGAGTAGAGAAATCCCTGTGTCTTCTGCACGGAGCCACAGCCAGTATCGTTCTGTGGAAATCATGGGCCTTTCCTCAAATAGTGTTGGCTGCTAGTTACATACCCATAGAATCACCCACCCACAGATCTGCCTAGAATATTGACAACCAAGGGTTTCCTGACCAGTGCCAAAAGTAGCCCTATAAATTATAGCTCCTGTAATGAACCAGTTTCCCCTAAATGAATGCCAGATGTTTTACAGGTGACCTGAGAGAATGCCACAATTCCCCGAATCCCATAAATAACAGGAAAGCTGTCGAGAAGAATAAGCAGAGATAGATCATTGTAAAGCTCCTCAGCATTCCTGCTTTTAACTCTTTGTCAACTAAAAGGCCCTATTTTCTTTATACTACAATAAAAGAAATGGTTTTTAAAATTTTATTATTAACCACACAATTCTGGTTGAATTTTTTTTTTTTTTTGCGGTACGCGGGCCTCTCACTGTTGTGGCCTCTCCCGTTGCGGAGCACAGGCTCCGGACGCGCAGGCTCAGCGGCCATGGCTCACGGGCCCAGCCGCTCCGTGGCATGTGGGATCTTCCCGGACTGGGGCACGAACCCGCGTCCCCTGCATCGGCAGGCGGACTCTCAACCGCTGCGCCACCAGGGAAGCCCTGGTTGAATTTTTTGTAGTAGAACAAATGTGACTCCTCGCATTAAGAATATACTAAGGTCCCCCACCAGGTGGAGCACAGCTGTGCAGTCATAGGAATGAGGGGGTCCCTCGGTGCAGTGACCACCCAATCAGGTAAGTTTCAGACTGAATCCTCTTTTTTCTTGGTCTCCCCACCGGCTCTGTTTCTCTGGAGGACCCTGACTAATGCACGTCACCGGCCCCAGAAGCCACAAATCTGCTCTCTCCACACACTTGCTTTTTCTAGAAATTTCATGTAAATGATATTATGTGACGTGTAGCCTTTTGTGTCTGACTACTTGTACTCTGCATGATGTTTTTGTGATTCATCCAGGTTGTTGGATGCATTGGGGTTTTGTTTTTCTTAACTGGTAAATAATATCCACACCACCACAATTTGTTAATGCATCTCTTGATGGACACTTGGGCTCTTCCTAGTTTTGGGCAATTATGAATAATGGAACTCTGAACATTTAGGTGCAAGTCTTTGTGTGGACATATGTTTTGATTTATCTTGGGATATATTTATAAGACCTAATTGCTGGATCGTAGTAAGAAGATGCTTATCTTTCTAAGAAGCTGCCAGACTCTTTTCCAAAATGGCTGTACTATTTTACATTCCCACCAACAATGTGTAAAGGTCCTAGTCTCTTTGCCAACACTTGGTAATGTCAGACTTTTGGATTGTAGCCATCCTAGTGGGCGTGTGGTGGTATCTCACGTTGTATGTCTTTGCTTTCAAGGGATATTTTTGTTGGGTATAGAATTCTTGGCTGACAGAATTTTTCTTTCAACACTTAAGCTCTCATTTCATTATCTTCTGGCTTACATAGTATCTGTCAAAAAGTCTGCTACCATTCTTACCTTCGTGCCTCACTAGGTGATGGGCTACTTTTAAGATTTTTTTCTTCGTCACCAGATTTCAGCAGTTCAATTGCGATATGCCTTGGTAGACATTTTTTATGTATATGTGTCTGTGCTGTTTCTTGCTCTTAGGATTTATTGAGCTTCCTGAACCTATTGATTTAGAGTTTTCATCAAATTTAGAAAAGTCTCTGACTGCTGTTTTTTCAAACATTCTTGTCTGACTGCTCCTGAGATTCAGTTGTTAAACCTCTTGATATTACTCTACAGCTTGCTATGTTTTCCCCTTATCATTTCTCTCTGTGCATCATTTGGGAAATATACTATTGCTATTTCTTTAAATTCACCAATCTGTTTAGGGAAAACATGTGGTCAAACTCAGTTGTTGAGATTTGGAGGACAGATAGGATTTCAGAGCTAAAGCCTGATTACTAAAACGGTATTTTAACTACAAAATGTGTAGGCAAAGCATGGCTCTTGGGTCAGCTGACTGTTTTCTTTTAGTAAAATTTTATTTGAACATGGCCCTGCTCATCTGTGTGGTGTCTATAGCTTCTTGTGAGCTGCAATGACAGAGCTGAGTCACTGCAAGAGAGACAATGCAGCCTGCAAAATCTAAAATATTTGCCAACTGACCCTTTACAGAAAAATTTGTAAGAACTGTGGACGGGGGAATTCCTAAGCAGACATACTTCACTAGTTGGGCATATGGAGACCTAGGGCTTTGGCCACTTTTTATCACAAGTAGCACCATTCTTTCCCATTTAAGTGTGAACTTTATCTTTCAAAAAATCTTGATGATATTTAATGCAATACTTGATGGAATACATAACTGTGCATGTGGTTTGTTTCCTTCACTAAACTTCAGTTGTGAGCAGTCATTGCCTGGTTTGATTCTGGTGCCTGACTGCTCTCTTACAGAGACGCATTTAAGTCTCCTTGTGAACCGCGGTGTTAAGTGTTAAAAAGCCTCAAGCGGCAGGTGCCCCAGGCACTTTAAGTTCAAGTGGCACTCTAGCCTCTCGGCTAATGCAGTCACCTTTGCAAGTTTGCAGCTGCTCCAGGGAGTTCACGTGCCTAATTAGAGGATTAGAAGGCTCCCGCACTGTTGTTAGACGTACATGTGGCTGCCAGAGGCCCAGACCTCACCAGGAGAAACAGCGGAGGCTGGATTCCAGGACTCGCATTGGCCCCACTTGAGCCATTCTTAGAATTAGAAGCATTTAAACACCGCGGTGAAACTCACCACAAAGAGGTTACTGCTTTGGGGACTGCCATCCATCTCTCTGAATGCTCCCTGGCAAAAACTCTGCATCACAGAGACTCTGTTTTCTGCTAAAACTTCAAATTGGAGATGCAGGGTGAGACCCGGGAGAGGAGGGCACAGGGGCCCATGAGCACAGACAGATATTTTTAGCTAAAGAACCACTTCTTTCATACACATGCACACATGCAAAGGAGTAATTAAGATTAATACGTCACCATCATATTTAGTGTGCTCTCCGGGGATCCAATCTGACTTCTGACATTTTTCTAACACATAAAGCACCAAGACAACGCTAGGTTTCATTAATGGTGGTAAGAATAGCTAGCATTTCTTTCCTATCCCTACTGGAAGTAATTTTTATGTGTCACAGGAGTTAATTTTCACTGCTCTCCTGTGAGGTGTTATCACTGTTCCTACTTACAGACGTGGAAACTAAGGCTAGCAGAGGTTTCACAGACCCAGTTTATGACTTCACGCGCTGCCTGCCATTCTGCTGAATGAACATACTACCATTTTCTTATGTGTGTGTCATATATTGGGAGTGGTAGGAACGATGTGTAGAAATGGTGATTGCTATGGAATTCCACGAATTACATCAAATAGATGACTTTCATCTATGAATGTAATATTTCCTTTTACCTTCTGTACCTTAATTTTTAAAAAAATCCATCTTAAAGGCAAACATGTCATAATTGCACTGTATGTCCTGGGATTATCATTCACAACACAAGCCTTCGTTTCTTTAGATGTGGTGGATGCCATGGGGAATCCACCCAACTTTCTCCACAGAGAAACACGCCTTTCTTCTTTCCCTTCATGTAGGAAGAGCAGCTCTTCTACTGACCTGCCTGCTGGGTGTGTAGTCGTGACCAGGAACATGTGGGGTCAGCGATGGTGGTCAGTATCTGGGCCCTGTGACCAGCCTCCCTGACCAGCATGACCACAGCTGGGAGTCCATTCCTCAGGCTGGGAGAGGCTTTGCAAGTGTGTGTGGTGGGTACTAAGACCAGGGTTCTCCTCTGTTCCCCCAAGAGACCACAGGGATCCTACAAACTTCTGAGAAAATGACCCACTGCTTTTTCAGATGTGTAAGGATGCAATTTCATGCATGACTGCTCAAGAAACACATTTAGTATACTCTTTAGTATACTCTTTAGTATACTCATTTCTTCAAGTGTAAACCAGACACCTGGCTCAAGTGGAATTTCCAGTCGAGTTTCTTTCCCTCCAAGCCTCAGACGTTTGTAACTGTTCACATGTTAACCCAAACCGCTCACTCACTCACCTTAGTAAAAGCATATTTGGGGATTTTATGTGCTGGGATTGAACATCAAAGAACTGTTTTTATTGCAGGGCTTTTACTAGCCAAGTCTGAATTCAGAACAGACCCTGATCAGCAGCAAATGGATCTGGTGAGCAGTTATGCTTAGAAATAAAATAGGGGAGCTGTGATCCATCGGATTCTAAATTGAAATTTCCCCACATTTGGAACGTTTAGGAAGAATCCCTGTGCATCTTGTAAATGAAATTTATCTTTCCTGTCCTCTGGTTACTTCAGCTTTCCTTTACTGTCTCAGAAGTGATTTTTCCCCAGTCGTGCAGCATCAGGACCACTGGTGTGGATACTGAAAAGGGCTCAGTTTTACAATCTCTGAACCGCATCAGAGGTTCATAGCTTCTTATCAGACAGAAATATATCAAATTCAAAGAATATTACATGGAAAAATAGAACAAAAGGAAATATCCTTTCTCCACCTCATCCCATTCCCTGACTCTGCCCATTTGTGGGCGCCACCAGCTTTGTCTTGGCCCCATCATTCCAAGAGGTATACAGCTACCTCTGCTTGCATGTCCCTGGGAAGGAGCATTGCTGAGACCCAAGGAGGGAGGGAGTGATACCCACAGAGACACAGCCTTTTGCTTCATCCTTATTTTTCTAGTCTAAATCCCCAAAACCATGGCCAGAAATTAAAAACCCTGTCTACTCTGTTTCGATGCATATTCTTTGGGATAATTTCGTAGATGGTCTCACTCTACAGGTTTATCACATTCCCTACTTCTCGTCCTGGACACAATGACATTCGGGATATTGCCCTGATCACCTCCTACCTACACAAAGGCAAGCTCTAAGAGGAGCAACCAGGACAAAATTGAAACATCTGTAAAAGCTAAAGCTTTGAGGTTGTTTTTCCTGAAGATTCCAACACGCATTCACTTTGAAATATTCCACATAACTGAAGAAGAAAGACTGCCCGTATGTTCACATGCCTCTCCAAACGTCTGTTAACAATCTCCACCCTTGAGCCCCGCCCAGGGCTGAGCGATGCTGTGTGACCATAGAGGGGGCACCGGGCTCCAGAGCAAACAGGCTTCCCAAGAACTTGGGACCTTTGCTTTTTCTTCTTGTTTTAAAACGTCTGCTTATAGTTAACTGCAAGGCTAGAAAGAGTCTCCATAAAATGAGTTCAAACCTGAGCCTAAAGTTGAGGGATTGGGTGGGAAGAGAGGAGATGAGGGTCAGAATTAGCTTGCTGTTGTCATCAATGCAAAGGATTTAGAGGAAGGAATGTTCAGGAGCGACTTTTCTATCCACAAAGCTTTAAAAGAGAGAAAACTGACTTAAAATAATGCAAAGGTTTCAGTTTCACGTCAGGGAAAAATTGATGGAAAAATTTTAAAAGTTGACCCTTGAGGGCGTGTTAGCGCCAGGATGGGAGCACGCCCGACCTCAGACCCTTGTCCTTGGGGGCCTGGGTTCCCTGAGATCAAAGGATGGATGCAGAGCACAGGACGGGCCCAAGGAGCCTCGGACATTCACCGTGAATTTACAGAATTAATTAAGATACACAATTGGCCAGAGGAATGTCAAGGTATTGGAGCCACGGGCACCTTGGAGGAAGCATGATCAGGTGTAAGGTGAGGTCTTGTCCCTCTGGAAGGGGAAGGACTGGACCCTGGTACCTGGCAGGTGGAGGGGACACCAGAAGCCTTACTTTTTTTTTTTTTTTTATTGGAGTGTAATTGCTTTCCAATGTTGTGTCAGTTTCTTCTGTACAGTGAAGTGAATCAGCTGTATGTATACATATATCCCCTCCCTCTTGGACCTCCCTCCCACCCTCCCCCACCCCACCTCTCTAGGTCACCACGGAGCACCGAGCTGAGCTCCCTGTGCTTTATAGCAGCTTCCCACTAGCCATCTATTTTACACATGGTAGTGTGTATATGTCAGTCCTAATCTCCCAATTCGTCCCACCCGCCTTACCCTCCACCCCATGTCCACATGTCCATTCTCTACATCTGCATCTTTATTCCTGCCCTGGAAGTAGGTTCATCTGTACCATTTATCCAGAAGCCTTATTCTTAAGACTCTCTAAAAAGTGAAAGGTAGGCACTGTGTGTGTGTGTATGTGTGTGTGTGTGCATATGTCTGCTGTTCAGTCACTGACCTGCTTGACTCTATAGAGGAGACCCAGTTCCTGCATCTAAGGAGATTGTTAAACAATGAGCCTCACATTTCCCAGAGAAACAGAAGACTCCCTGTATGTTTCCATGATGCGGGCTCACGCCCACGTGGGAGCAGGACCTCCAAATTGCCAAGCCTGTACCTCATAAAAGGTTTGTCTCAAGATCTGTGTCCGAAAATGAGCACCTCATAAGATCACAGTGAAAGTTCATTCTTAGAACCATTCATTGGTTTTGAGGCATCAGCTCAAAAGCCAGCAGTTTCTTAGAATATATTATTTATCCACCTTCATTTTAGTTTTTATCCCATTCTGTGTTCTTTGAAGGGGCAGCCTGCACAGCATCTGAGGTGAATGGATGCTTTAAAATGACGTAGTTTAACGTTGCTAAAGGTTGTCCACCTGTCAAAGTCCCTGGGGGCGTTTGTTATAAATGAAGTCCTGAGCCAGGTAGGTTGAACAATTATCCAAGGTTAATTACCAAGGTCGCCTGTGTTCAGGCCGAACTGTGTGGTCCCCTGAGATGCTGCCGTGTTAGCATCACCCCCTCCCCCAACCAGACCACCCAGGCTCCTGTCCCCGTGGTCACCACGCCCTCTGTGTCACCGAACGTGCTCATCTTCCTGGGGCTCTATTCCTTCCAGAATCTCCAGTTCTGCCCATAAAATAAAGCATATTTGTTCACTGAACCTCTGTGTCAATCAAGAGACAGGGACCTCTCACAAAGGATGCTTTCCTAAGACAGCACTTATTCAATCCAGTGTTCGGTTAATGGGCAGCAGCTGTAGAGACTCCGGTCATTTTACCCTGAAAAAAGATATTTCTAGATGAGAATGAAAGGAAACCAGTTGCATGGATACCTGTGAACAATATCAAACCTAAAATTTTATTTTGAAAATTCAAAACCAGCAGCTGAGACATTCAAATACAAAGGTGAGTTTCCTGATATAAAAGGCAGCTGGCTCTCCCTGGGTAGGTTTGAAGACGCACAGCTGCAGGCGGCCACACCAGATGTAGGCACGCCGGAAATCCCGGAAAACCGACTGGAGCCAGAGAGTCCCAGCCACAGCGGTGGCCGTCCCAACCTGGCCCCTCAAACAGACAAAGGGCATCTGTTCTTGGAGCTCCTGCCAGGGCAGCTGGGCTGGGCGTTCACTCCCTGGATCAGGAAGGCACCTGAAGTGGTTTGTCTGCAGAAGTGGAGAGAGGTCAGTTCTTACCAGATGTTTGCTTTGTGTTTGAGCTTAAATAAAGCATAAGATACAGCAGTCCTTTTCATCCCGCCTCATCTCAAACATCTTTTGGTTTGTTTCCCAATGTTTGGTCTCTGTCTTCTGACAAAGTCTGCACTTGGGATTTCAGAGTTGGGGGAAACTAGAGGTAGTGATCCTTGAAACTTTCTTGAGTACAAGAAACAAGACTTCCAACACGCTTTACAGGAAACCACTAGTTTTCAAACTCTGCTGGACCCTGAGTTACCAGGCACTGCCCGGGACCTGCCCTGGGGAGGGAGGAAGCTGAAGGGTGGCTTCACCTAAAATCAAGCTCCTCGATTTCCCCACAGCTCTCAGACAAGATCAGAGATAGTACCTGTTGCCATCCTGCTTTCCGCCCCCCGGGCCAGACCCTGCGCCGCATCTGTGCCCCCATGACCTCAACCTCGTCCGTCCCGGGAACCCAGCTGCTGCTGGACGTGACTCTGGTCAGCCACCCCCTCCACCGTCAGGGGCCTCTCCCCCATGCGGGGCTTCACCACCTGGGCTCAGACTCGGGGTTCCCAGCACCCGTCTGCCCACCTGCCGACAGGTGACTCTCCATCCGCAGGGATCTCATCCTGCAAGGCTCCGGATCACTCCTCGGACCTCCGAGCACTGCCGTGGCCGAGGCTTCAGTCTGAGCACAGGCTTCCACCGGCCAGACACGAGCTCTGGGTCCGTCACCACACTGCCCTTCACACTTGCCATCACAGGGCCTCCTCTCTGCACCTGTCCAGCCCCGGGTGCCCCGTCTGCAGTCCTGCAGGGACGGACGGCTGGACGGTCCACTGGAGTACTTCTTTCAACATCTAGTACAGTGAGGCTCCATCCGTGTTGAATGAAACGTTTCCCAGTCCTATACCAGGGACCACCTAAAACCCGACAAATTAAGAGGACGAATGCATTCCCAGTCCAGCCCCCCCACCAAATCCCACACTCTGGTTATTGTGAAAACAGCACAGCTAAAATCGTTTTCTTGGAAAGAAGAGAGCCATGCGTACGTAGTTTTTGACTAAAAGCAGTCTTTCCTTTCAGCAATCGCGTTTGTTAAAACTGAACAGTAGGGGGCGCTGTTGCCTCTTGCAGAAAACAGTCAAACAACGTTTTATGGCAGTGAAAAAAATTCGTTTAACTAGTTCTTGAGATTTTAAATAAAGGTCTAATTAATACTGAGAATTTCATTTCATTTTACACGAAAGAGAGCAATCATTGGTTTTCAAATTCTTTTTGAATTTGACACACATTTACTTAAAGAAAGTGTTGGGGAGAACCAGAAAAGAGCAAGGCTAGAAGGTTAGGAAAATGCCTGATCTGTATTCCACCAAACGGGGTTCCCAGCCATGAGCTGCGGGCAGGGTATCACAGGTGTGTTCAATTCATGCTGCGTGTCTATTCAGGGATTGTCTGTTCATTGGGAGGAAGAAAGGACATGAATAAAACTAAAGGCCTTTGGCTTTTACAATCTTAGCGAATGTCTGGTTTGCTAAAAGGCATCTGAACATCTGGGCACCGTTTCTTGGTGGATTAGTCTGGACAATGTCTTTCAAACACCCTGCGTGGCGGAGCACCGCCCCAGGGCAGACAGCCGGGAAGGGCAGGTGCCTGACACGTCTTTCTCGGGAGCCGCAGGCACATGACAAAACGCACCCCTTTCATGTTTGGATAAACAGTTTCCACTCCTTTGATTTCTTTTCTATACTCTGGGGCCTGCAGCACTGCGTTACGGCTCAGATATGCAGGCCTGCTTGACAAAGTGTCACGGCAAAGCTCTGGCTCCTGACCTGGGTTTTGCCGGGTTCCTCTGTGCTGCCAGCGATCTCGAAGAGTTCTCCAAACCTCTGGAGTGAACCGAGTTCCCCATCAGGGAGAGGTTACGCAGTATAAATACATAGGCACAGGCCACTCAGCACGGGGCGTGAAGGCCAAGGGAAGGTGCTGGTTCACGTAATGAAGGTGAGGGTGATGAGATTGGGTACTCACGGTCTTCTAGCCCGGGCACCGGAGCAGGTGAGTGCGTGAAAGGCAGTGGTGGAGTTGGGCAATGTGGAGACTCACAGATCGGCTCCAGAGGTAGCTGCTTGCTGTCATTGCGGGACGAGAGTGTAAAATCTTCTCCTGTTTAAGAGGAACGTGAAATGTGTATTTTAAGTAAAACGCCCGATTTCTAAAATGTGATTTGAACAACATAAGCCTACGGTCACCAGAGTTGATCCTTGGTTTGCCAACTGGCACCTTCCTGTCCCAGGGCACTTGCTTTGAAACATTTTTCAAAGACAGAGTCTACTTTCCAAATGGAGTCACGCACGAAACTCTAAAATAAAAAGTGGTATACATTTCCATAAGAGTATTTTGTTAGTTTAACTTTCTCATATTTACTTATAGCAATTGAGAAAATGATGGCGCTGTTTTGATGGGCATTTAAAAGTTGAAATCCTGGGAAACCGATAGCTGCTTTACATCCCCTCAGAATCCAAGTTATGGCTACATTCTGTTTTGGTGACACTATAAGAAGAAAATTCTGATTGACACAGAATCAGAAATGTAGCTGCAAATAGTGATTTTTAAAGTACACCTTAAAATCCTGGGATACTTCCAAATTCAACTAGATCTGGTGCTTTAAAGAGGGATATTGGAATGTTCACTTCCAAGATAAATCAAGTAGCAAAATGTAACCACTTCTCCCTTCCTTACCACAAAAGTAAAAGTGAGCCAAGCACCAAAACTCTCTACAGCCCAATCTTATCAAGACGAGAGCTTTATGGTAGAAAAGTGCCAAGCAAAGACAAAGGCCCTTTCCCTGGAAGTCAGTCAGTCGCCCCAGCACCGAGGTCCTCCCTGGAGCCACTTCCCTTGAGAAGGTGTGTACAGGCCTGTTCATACAGGAAGGGGCAGAGCCGTGTCTTCGTAGTGAATGACATCGCCACAGATATGCAGGGACGAGAGGACATTTTCATTTAGGCTTGTAAGCAAAACTGAGGTTGCTTGCTCAGCAGCTAAATAACATTCCAGAATTGATAGATAGATGGCAGATGGACAGATGGACAGACAGATCACGTGGGTCTGGTTTCAAAAAAGGCAGAGAAGATGAAGTTTTGCCGAGGGAGCGCCTGACTGTTCAGCGGTCTTACTGCTCGTCGGTTGGAGGCAACTGCCCATGGCTGAGCTGACCGAGCTTTCCTTTCTTCCTTTCTTTCTTTCTTCCTTTTTCTTTTTGCCTATTTTATACATATTAGTGTATACATGTCAATCCCAATCTCCCAACTCATCCCACCAGGGTTTTCAAGATCATATAATTGGAAAACGTTTGGATCATGACCGTCGTGAAGAAGTGACGAGAATCTCTATGCTTGTGTGCATTTGGTCCATGACACAGATTTGGAGTACCAAAAAAATAAAATAAAATGGGCCAAACACTTCTTTTTTAAAAAAAAATTTTATTGAAATATAGTTAATTTACAATGTTGTGTTAGTTTCAGGTGTACAGCAAAGTGATTCAGTTATACATACGTGTATATATATTCTTTTTTAGATTCTGTTCTATTATAAGTTATTACAAAATATTGAGCATAGTTCCCTGTGCTATACAGTAGGTCCGTGATGATTATCTATTTTATATATAGTCGTGTGTACATGTTAACCCCAAACTCCTAATTTATCCCTCCCACCCTTTCCCCTTCAGTAACCGTAAGTTTTTCTCTATGCCTGTGAGTGTTTCTGTTTCGTAAATCTAACCCCTTTCATTTGTGTCAACATGTGGCTGTGTGAAGAAATGACTCCATGGGTTTCTTTAATCTAACAGAACAAGGCTGCCAGCAGGGCATCCTTCTTGAGGAAGGCCAAAGGATAGAGCGCCCCCCCTCGCTGACATGGACCCCAATGGACCCAGCCTTGGGAGATCACCCAGGAGAAAATGGTCATGATTAGAGTCAGATTTCAGCCAAACCCTGGAAAGCTTGGCGTGTGTTGAAAAGCATTGGTAAGTGACCCATCTGAATGGAGAAGCCCCTTAGAAGAGGAAAACAGGTGCTCCATGGGGCCACGATTCTCCAAAACTTCACATTTGTGTCCCACAGCCAAGAGTATGACTTGTTCGCTAGGGTGAACTCCTAACTCTTCTCACCTAATTCAGAGGAAACTCGGAAAGACTCAGAGGTGGAGCTGACATCTGTGGGTGATGCTCAGTAACTGTCTCCATGGTGACCAGGTGTTAAAAACTTCACGATGTTTTCAAGGTCCCTTTCTGGATCATGCGAGAGATGGTTTTGTTCTGGGCCAGTTCAAATGTTGCCAGTCAGGTTGGAGCAGTTTTACTTTGTTTTCTTTACTTTTATTTTTTTGATGTGGACCATTTTTAAAGTCTTTATTGAATTTGTTACAATATTGCTTCTGTTTTTTAAGTTTTGGTATTTTGGCCATGAGGCATGTGGCATCTTAGCTCCCCGACCAGGGATCGACCCCGCACCCCCTGCACTGGAAGGCGAAGTCTTAACCACTGGACCACCAGGGACGTCCCTGGCGTAGTTTTAGATTTATCTCAGCTAGGAAAACTGAGGAAGACTTCCTGCCACATCACACCGCCATGCCACTGCCAACGCCAGAGCACAAGGTTTGCAAGAAAGAATGAACCCCGGTCCTGGAGGGGCTCCTATCTGAAGCTGCTTCTGCACAAGGGCGAATTAATGGGCTCGTTCTAGCACCAGCCCTACCGCTGCCTCCACCCAAACCCTCAAGGCTCCTCCTTCACAGCAAGGCCCCTGACGAGGGAATAAGGTCGGGATTTCCAGGACCCCTGTGGTTGAGGCCGATGTCTACACAGACTGCTCAGCCAAGACGTCAGCACAACCCACCATTTAGGCAGGCTGCCCAGGTTCCCTATTCTTTTAAGAGCATCTCCTGGGTGCTGCGTGCATCCCTTCCTCTCTCACCCCATCAGGCATAACTTGAACATGGTCACAAGTGCAAGGAGGTTGTGAAATGTAATCCTTATTCTGGGCAGCTGTGGAGGCAGCAAGAGTTTGGTGAAAAAAGAGAAGAAATGAGGGAAAAGTGTGTGCCATAATCATATAATATGGTAGTTTTAATTAATATTGAATTAATTAATTTGAATTAATATTTGAGTTAGTATTGTAGCTTTTTATTTCCATAAATATAGAAGTTTTTTTTTCCAAACTCTTGCTCTCTTTTCCCTATAATATTACCCATCAATTAATCATTAAACAATGTAAAATTCTACATCTATTAAGTAGAAGAGATGATCTGGAACAGGGTCGTCCTGTGAGCCTGGCTGTGGCTTTACTTCGTAGCTGTACTACCTGAAATCTCTTGTTCTGTGACCACGTCTTCTACTCTGTCACCTCCTGTCTCAGTGCCCTATTTAATTCCCTGGTCCTCAGAGAACCGCGGTCATCAGGACAGAGATTTCTTTTCATTATTAACACATCCTTAGCGGGACTCTGTTTATTACTATCTTGGCCACCGCCAGTTCTCCTCTTTACCTCTCCTGCTCTTTCTGACCCTCTTCTTCCACATCTCCTCCTCCTGTTCTATGTGTTTCTCTCTACATTTTCTCATGCTCACCTCTGCATTCTCTTCCTCCATGCATTCCATTTTCCTCCCCATTTCTCATGTCTTCTTTAGTCTTTTTCCTCCTTGCTGTGGGTGAATTTTATTAATTTTCCATACTTTTGATTTTTCTATTATTTATAGTTTTATATTTCATTGATTTTTGCTTTCTATTATAATTTGCTTTCTTCTAAATACTCCGGATTTAATTTGCTCTTCTCTTTCTAGCTTCTTAAGTTGAAGCACTGATCAATGATTTTACACCTTTTAATATAATTATTTAAAGCTATAGATTTCCCTCTGTGTACTGCATTAGCTGCATCCCACAAATTTCAACATGATGTGTTTTCGGTATATCTTAGTTCAAAATATATTCTAATATCTATTTTATTTTCTTCCTTGTCCATTTTTATTCCAAATTATTATATTTAATTTCCAAATGTTTGAGGATTTTTAAAATATCTTATTGTTATTAATTTCTAATTTAATTCTGTTTGGGTCAAATATTTTTTTCTTAACTGTTTCAGTCTTTCAAATTTATTGAGGTTTGTTTTATGGGAAAATATATATATATAATCTATCCTTGTCAAATTACAAGTGCACTTGAAAGACATGTATTTTCTGCATTCAGGTCTAGTGTTCTAGAAATATCAAACAGTTTAAGTTGCTTCATGCTGTTGTTTCAGTCTTTTAAATCTTTTGTAATAGTTGAATTAATTTTAAATAGTATTTATTTCCTGATATAAATCAGATTTATATAGTCCCATATGATATAATCTTCTTTATTTTTTTCCATCAAATTATTTCTATGTGTGATAAAAAAAATACAAGTGCACTATATGTGGAACAGAATGCTTTCTCTGCATTATTTGTCATTTGTTACCATAATAATAATATCTGAAGGACTTCCTGTTTCTTATCTGCATCATCATTTTAAAATTTTCTATTTGGTCAGTGCACATGCGCTTTATTGTCACCCATCCTACACACAAACAACAGAAACATCTTCCAAGCACAAGCTCTCCTCCAACAGGAGTCCACATCTTCTTCTCTCCTTCATGGCATGGTTCCTCCCAGGGGTGAATTAAACTCCTGAATCTCATTTCTCATCTTCCATTTTCCTTTCAATTCACTCCAGTTTTACTTTCTTTTTAAACCACCAAATAGTCATTATCAAAGCCTTTTTTTCTCTTTTCAGTGCAACTTTTAATAATCTGGCTGATCAAGAAATGCAATATTCAGTTGTAGAAACAGCAGAAGAAATAGCAAGGACATGAAACATTTACACACACACACAAATGTGCTGCTTAAAAACTTGCCCCAAAAAATCTTTAAAAAAGAGTCAAGATATCATCTTTGCTAATTTTCTTCTATTTTCCTAAAAAAAACAAGTTTATGCATAATTTGCTATTGACTTTTCTATATACTTATTTAAAATGATACTTTAGTAGTATTTGATCATTTTGACCACTTGAAACATCATTTTCTCTATGTTTTTAATATGCTACCCTCTCCTAGGTTGTAACTTTCCCTTTCTAATTTTGATTTATTTTTAAGAATATCAAGTCTTTTTCCTAGTTCCTTTTGCCCCCAATTGAACCCAACTATTTCCCGTGGCTTTATATATCATCTTTATGCTTATAACTTTCAATTTGCGTCTCAAGCCTGAGCTTTACTCCTGAGCTTCAGAATGACACATCCAACTGCCTATTGCAATAGTCCATGTATTATATCATAATGGACAGCTCAGTCTTAGCATAACCCAAACCAGAAATGTGATCCAACCTCCCCTCACTACTCATTCTTAAATCCAATGCCCACACTTGCGAGCCTTAATTATTTCAGTTACTCGGGACAAATATTTGGAGCTCAAATCTAGTCCTCTTTTTTCTTCTCATTTTCCTGACATCTGGTAGCCACGCTGATCTTTCAAAATTATAAACCTAATCACGTTACTCTGCTAAAATCCTCCAGTGGTTTCCCATTTCACTTAAGGAGCAAACCAAACGTATCATCTAAAATGCTCTATGTTACATGCTCCCCCACCCCTCAGATTTCATACTCTCCCCTCTGCCCCCCTTTCTCCGAGCTCCACGTCCACTGGCACCAAACACTCTAAACAGAATCTTATTTCAGAGCATTTGCATGGGTTAACCTTTCTCTTGGGGATGAGCTGCCTTCACATGTCCTTGGAGCTACTCTTTATTGTTCAGTCTTTTACACCAAAGTCACCTTTTCAGAGTCCCTGCCTCACCCCACACCCCACCCTGACTCTCTCTCTCTTGAATCACCCTTGTTAATTGTCTTCATGGCACCTACGAGGACCTGGACTTATTGTCCATCTTCTTTTCCTACTTGTCACTCAGTTCAGCTCAGTGTCTCTGGCACATAAAATATTCTCATGTGAAATTTTATCAGTAGAATAGTCAGCCTTCCCTGGGTGGAGAGAAACATGCATGGCTTTTAGGGAAGGCAGTCTACCTGAGCTTGAGCTTAAGTCTCTGTGGGACTTGAGTGAGTGATGGAACCTCTGAGGCCAAGGTTCCGCATCTGATATGGGAATAATAGTATCTACTCAGCAGGGCTGTTCTGAGGCTTAACAAAGTAAATTGTGCTTTACTGGCATGTAGTAGTTACTCAAAAAGAGTTAGTCATTGAGAAACTGTGTTTGTTGCCCTTATTTGTGTTGACAATTCTAGGTCCAATGTGTTTTGTTTCATCAATTTGGACAAGCCGACTTTTATATGGTTTTAGGCATGTTTTCTTTTTTTCAGGAAAGTTATTTAGAATCTGGGCTTGTCAAAGAACTTCTGTAAGACTCCTTAATTTTTTAAACTTAAAAATATATTATTATAATATTTTTTAAAAATTTTGATCTTCACCTAATTCTATCACCTTATTACTAGAATATATGGCAAACCCAAACCTACATAAGCCCATTCCCAACATACCCAATGAGAAACTCAATTATATAAAATTTAAAAGATTTGGCTAAATTAGTCAGATGTCTACTGTAATAATCAATGCATTAATTTTGATGCATACTTTAAAATATTAATAGTGCGTTATGAAAATAACATATTTATTTGGAGATACCACTTTGTTTTACCCATCACATCATGAAGTGCATTGACTCCGACACGTCACGGGTATCACTGAAATCAGTAGCCCTGCTGCCCTTAGCCTCATTTTGTCCTCACCTCACACATTTTTCCGGAGCATATTGTATTCTAAGCTGTTGGATCCAAAGAAATTTTTAAATGTATATAAGATGTCATCCCTGGAAATTGTATACCAAGTTCCAAGTACTATTTGCATAACAGTTGAGTAATTTTTTTCATATTCTTCTTTTCTTAGGAATGTATATTCTTAAATATATAACATAACTCTTCCCAAACAGTTTTGAAAGTGTTCTTTAAAAGCGTGTATACAAATATATCCAATATTTGAGACTAAAATTCCAGGAATAATTACTAAATCTGTGTTAAAACATTGCCTTTTTTAAAACTGATTCCATCTGGGACCTCTCTAAGCTTCCAAATTTAGCATTGGTTGACATCATTTCAGGCAATGCATCTTTCAGATAGTTTGTCATCAAAATAATAAAAGAATGCCATAATAAAAATGGCTAAAATTATTGGATCTTCCTAGATGCTAGGCACTGTTTTATATCCTTACTCACACCCACTCATCCGGGTCTCTCAGGAACTGTATGGAGTACTCTATTTGTCTTTTTTTTCATGGATGAGAAAATGGAAGAATAAAGAGGTGAAGAAATTTCCCTTAAGCTCACACCACTGGTCAAGCTCCGAGTCTCCCTCGGAACAATCCTGCAGTGTGTCCTCCTGGCCATGAGGGCACAACATGGAATAGTGTGTAAGGACCCCTCAAATCACCTGCTGGATCATTTAGGGAGGAAATAAATCCATCACCTCATTTTCATGTGTGTGTTGTAACTGATTTCACTGGCTTTTCCCTGGCCTGTATGTAGGGAGCCTGTGAACTTAGGTCAGCTGCCCTGCTGCCTGACCGTCCCTCTTGCGTCCCTGGGTGTCTGTCCTCCTCTGCACATCAGCCCCATCCTTCTCCCAGCCAGAAATTTCCTTCTTGGGTTCTGCAATGGACTGAATATTTATCCCCCCAAATCCATATACTGAAACCTTAATCTCGAGTGTGATGGTATTAGGAGGTGATGAGGTTGTGAGGTTGGAGCCCTCATGAAGGGGGTCAGTGCCTTATAAAAGTGACCCCAGGGCTTCCCTGGTGGCGCAGTGGTTGAGAGTCCGCCTACCGATGCAGCGGACACGGGTTCGTGCCCCGGTCTGGGAAGATCCCACGTGCCGCGGAGCGGCTAGACCCGTGAGCCATGGCCGCTGAGCCTGCGTGTCCGGAGCCTGTGCTCCGCAACGGGAGAGGCCACAACAGTGAGAGGCCCGCGCATCACAAAAAAAAAAAAAAAAAAGTGACCCCAGAGAGGCCCCTCGCTCTATCTGCCGTGGGAGGACACAGCGAGAAAGTGACCTTCTGCAGCCCGGTAGCAGGCTTCCACCTGAACCCAGCCTTGCGGATGCCCCGGCCTGGACATCTGGCCTGCAGACTGTGAGAAGAGAATGTCTGCTGTTTATAAGCCACCCCGTCTGTGATTCTTTGTTATAGCTGCCTCCACAGACTAAGACAAGCTCCTAGTTCAAATTCCAGGTGGTGGAAATTAAGTGCCCAGTTCTGTGCTCTTGGCATACTGCAGCTTTGGGAGCTGACCTGCCTACAGCTTCCAACCAGGCGAGAACCCCGGGGTGCCATCAAGTCCCAAGATGGGAAGGGGGATGGACAGAGCAGTGTCCCTCAGAGGCAGGGCAGGCCTCAGCCGTCACAGCCAGGACCTTTCCCACACGCCAAGGCCCCAGCGCGAGAGAAAAGCCACAAAGGAGAGAAACAGCCACAAAAAACCAAAGGAGAGAAACAGCCACAAAATCCCAAAGCCAGAGAGGTGCTTTCGACGTTATTTTGTGCGTGTGCCGTCTTGAGGATCTCCCCGAAGGACATCACTCTGAACTGTGCTGTCAAATTGCCCCGCTTTTGCTCATCCCTGTGGTTTCCTGAGGACTGTCTGTAGACTCCTTCTAGACTGGGGACATGTGAACTAATTGTCAATCCCTTAAAAATTCAGATTCTGGGAACTTCCTGTGAGCAATTTTGCCTCAGCAGACCTGGACTTGGGCCCGAGAGTCTAGAACTTTAAAACTTTACAACCCCTTCTGGGGTAATTCTGACAGGCAATTGGGTTTCGGACTCTGAAGCGGAACCCGACACGAGCATGTGGTTTCCGTTCACAGCAACATCTCACGCTAACGCTTCTCTCTTTTCCTCATTTTCCCACCTGTGCTCTACTCTGTTTATTGGCAGAAACTGTATCCTCCACTTGCTTTATACAACGCAGAACCCGACACCCTTGATCAACCTACTTTTCACAGCTCAAGTTTAGCTTTGCAGAACTGCAGCCTAGAGAAAGCTGTATTCAAAACTCTCAGGAGAAATACAGGAAAACGAAAGTCTATCCGTGCGGGTTACACAGGAGACAGAGAGGGCTCAGGGCGCCTTCACCCTGACTGACCTTGGAATCCTGTTTCAACCTCACACTAACTCACATGAACTCAGGATTCTGTCTCGTAATTCATAATTCTAACGCTAAAACCTAACCAAAGGGAGTGAACCACTGGGCTTTCAAGTTAAAAAAAATAAAAATAAAAAAGCTTGCAATAAGAAAGTGGCTTGGGAAGGTTAGTGAAACTTTCAGGGCACCATTAAAGCATCACTTAAATAAATAAATACAAACCAGCTTTTATAAAGAGAGAGGGAGAGAGCTTTCCTCCACCACAAACAGGAGCCCTCCGAGTGACACACGGCGACCCTCTTGGAACTCTTTAAACCTGTCTAGCTTGCTTTAGATTGGCAGTATTTCTTTTCCGATGTGCACACGCTGATTTGAGCCCTCTGGCCAGCTGACTCACGGACCCGCTCTTCCCATGCCCCTCGTTGACCCAGGCTGCCTGAGCTGCAGCCCCTTTGAACACAGGGGCTTTTATTGCGTACGGTTTTATTGGTGGCACCATTGCTGCTAGTTGCATTCCTGCACCACTCAGACAGAAACCCACGTGCATGTTTACGTAGTTAACTGAGGGTTAGGAACACCCGAGAGCTCAGATCTCTAGCTTCCAGGAACAGGATGCTTTACGTTAAAAAAAATGTTCAGGGCTTCCCTGGTGGCGCAGCGGTTGAGAGTCCGCCTGCCGATGCAGGGGACACGGGTTCGTGCCCCAGTCCGGGAAGATCCCACATGCCGCGGAGCTGCTGGGCCCGTGAGCCATGGCCGCTGAGCTTGCGTGTCCAGAGCCTGTGCTCCACAACGGGAGAGGCCACAGCAGTGAGAGGCCCGCGTATAGAAAACAAAAAAAAGAATACAGACAATCCATTAAAAATGGGCAAAAGTATAAATAGACATTTTATTAAAGGAGATCAAAGAATAATAAAGACAAGAAAAGGTGTTCAATATCATTAGTTATTAAGGAAATGCTAATTAAAACTGCACTGAGATACCTCTGCATACTCATTAGAATGGCTGTAACGAAAAAGGCAATCAGTAACAAATGTTGCTGAGAAATGGGAGCCCTCATACATTGTCACCTGGAATGTATCATGGTCTATCCATTTTGGAAAACAGTTCGAAAGTTTCTTTAAAAATTAAATATAAGAGAATTCCCTGGTGCTTCAGTGGTTAAGACTCTGCACTTCCAACGCAGGGTGCGCGGGTTCCACCCCTGGTCGGGGAAATAAGATCCCACATGCCCTGCGGCATAGCCTAAATAAATTAATTAATTAAATTAAAAAAAAAAAGATTTCTCCTCTCCCTCTCTTCCCATCCTCCTTCTTAAAAAAACAAGATTAAATATAAGGTTACCATTTGACCCTGCAGTTCTACTCCAATCTACTTACCCCCAAAGAAATAAAAACGTGTGTCGACAGGAAGACTTGCACACAAATGCTCAGAGTGGCTTTATCCATAATGAGCAAAACATGGAAACAACTGAAATGTTCATTAACTTGTGAATGGAGAAAGTGTGTGGTATGTCCATACGGTGGAACAGAATTCAGTACTAAAAAATAAACCACACGCTACAACATGGCAGCAGCTTAAAAACTTTGTGCTAAGTCAATGAAATTAAAGGCAAAAGACAGTATGCTGTATGTTATTTACATGAAATGTCCAGAAAAGGCAAATTCATAGAGATAAAAAAGTCGATTAGTGGATGCCTGGGCTTTAGGTGGAAATGCAGTTGGCTGTAAGCGGGTACAAGAGATCTTTTGTGGGGATTGGATTGTGGTTATGACTGCACAACATAAATGATTCTGTACATTTATAAAAACCTTTGATTTATACACTTAAAAGAGGTGAATTTTGTAGTATGTAAACTTCAAAAAGCTGTTCAAACAAAAGTTCCAGGTGCAGGTGAATGGAAAGAGCCCATTACCCGAATCCCAGGTGACACAAAGTTCATTTGTCCTCTCTCCCTGTTACATGCGCCTTGCCCACTGCTGATGTCCACACAAGAAATAGAATGGATGTGACACGAGAAATGGGGTTAAGATTTGGGCAAGGTGGCCCAGCAGTGGGAAGGGGTCTGGGCGGATGACAGCACAGACTCGGGCAGGCAGCCTGGCCCCATTGCAGCTCCAGGGGCCTGAGAAGCAGCTGTGCATTCTGTGTTTTTCTTGGCACGTGGAGAAAGGAAATGGGATAAGACTGGGTGTTGAACACTTAAGATTCTAGGACACAAACGGATTGAAAGTAAAAGGATGCGAAAAAAATATGCCAAGCAAACAGTGCCCATGATGAAGAGGGAGTGGCTGAATCACGCTCACAAGGAACAGACTTGGTGGAGGTTCCACCTTCCAGCCTCCCTGGATGGACAACATCAAACAAGAACTTTCGTGTCATTAAAGCATATCATCCCTGAGATCACTCCAGGCTCATAAAAAGCATTTGATAAACTGAGATAAGGATTCAAACTTCAGTGCAGCTTTAAAAGGGTCGAGATTGTATGTGTTTATTTCTGGAATTTGCAGACACTTTGACATGGGTGTATTCAAAGTTATGCGTGTTAATTTTATTTAAAATTTTATGAAGTCTTGGAGATCGTATCTCATTGTCCCATCCCCATTAAATATGTTATACTTTATAGTTTTTAGGAATTTCTTTTCAAATGCAATGTTGATTCTTCCCCATAAACAACTATACTAAAAAGACCTCTAAAAAGCTGATTTTCAAGTGTTAAACAATGACATTCAGAAAGAGCCTCTGGATAGCTCCAGAAGACCCTGGCTTCCCCAGAGTCTGGTAGAGCACAGGACCCAGGATAGAACCGTCAGCCCACTTTATAAAGTCCTTGTCAAGACCCTCCAGGATGTGGCAGCCGCATCCTGGAGAAATGCAGTTAGTCTGGTCCCCACATGTCCTGGGTGGCTGGAGGCCGGGACGCCCCCCTGGGCTCCGGAGCAGGCAGTGTGGTCTCAGCGTCCCAGCCCGCCTGGCCGCGCAAGGATGCCCTGCTGTCCTTAAGGCCTCCCGGGCAAGGCAGCCAGAGATGTGTAACTGCAGCTTTCTGCTATCAGCCCCAAACACTGAAAATATTACGTAAGCAAAGGATAAAGGCAGCCTGATACTTCAGTAGAGCGTTTTGGCCTGAAATACAGTGACACTGGCGGTTTGTCAGCTGGTCCCACAGGCTGGGGAAGAGGAAACGAGCCTGCCTGGAGTCTGTTTGCCCTAGAGTGGACCAGTAATCGTAAATTATGTCAACCAGATGCGTATCTCTTAGAGTGTTTGCAGTAGTGCAGTTAAATGTCATCGTGCCATTCCTTATGCAGTGAGGAATATAAAACATGGTTCCTTTCCAAAGAAAGAAGCTCCAGGCCTGTCCTCAGCCCAACACACTTGCTCATTTTCAAGGTCAGGAAGATGCCCACAAAAGTACCATTGAACAGGAAATCTCACCGACCAGGTTGCTCTAACTGTCTTTCCTCTTCTCCCAACACCCAGTCACGTGTCAGCGGCTCGCCAGGCCACGTGCACCCTCGCTGGCTGGGCCACCCCCATCGCCCGTCACCCTCTGCAGCCCCGACCCCTCTGCTCTTCAGACAAGGACCCACGTGGTGCTTTGTCCTCCCCACCCCTCTTGTCCTGGACCAGAATGGCGCCCTGCTCTGCACCCTGTGCCTGCCCGTCCTTCAAACTTGGCCCCTGGGCTCGCTCTCCGACCCCCAAGCCGTGAGCCCAGGGAAGTGGGCAGAGGGCCTGCGTTTCCCCAGGCTTGTCCCCCAAAGGACTCACAGTCTCCGTCTAACTCTGAAGCTCCCTACATGTCCATCCACACGCACCCAAGGCGGACGACGGTGGAGACTGTCTCCTGCTGCCTGACATAGGGCTTTGCAGAAAGTGCCAAGCCAGACCCTGGAGGAATCGTGGGTCAGCAAGCGCGTGTCAGCCACCAAGTGCTGGGGGACAGGAGCAGGGGTGTGTGGGAGGCGCGAGGACCAGCCAAGCGCGTCCACCCGGGAGGACAGGAGCGAACAGAAAATGAAATTGGAGAAAACAGAACAAGTGGTGTGTGGCCTTCTTGTTAAATTCTACCACAAACACTCCCATATCCATCCTTATAAAACCTTTGCAAGATTCTTGGAGAGCAGCCTTTTGCCAAGTGAGTCACAAATTTAAAGTACCTGATGGTCCTTCACAGAGACACAGCCAAGTATTAAGAGATCGAGGAATAGAAACCACGTCCTCTGGCTCTCTCCTCCTGAGACACCACGTTCACTAAGATTGGAAACTCAAGAAAGAGTAAAGAACAAGCTCAAAGATCTGGGAGGCGGGCAGAGGCTCTCAGGGAGGCACGGGTGGGCCCCGGGTTTTCCGACTCCTGATTCCTCTGCGTGTGTGGAGGTGACCTTGACACTAAGGGCTCGTAGTGTCTGCAGATTTTGGGGTAGATGCGTCCAAACTGGTCGGGGGCGTCTCCGGAGCAGCACACGGCCCGCGTCCAGGGTGGGAGGTGCCTGTCCTGCCCCGGGGCGCCTGGCTGGGCCTGCGATCCCCCTAGCGCTGCCTGGCTGGATCCTTCCAGCTCTGACGCTGATGGGAACCCCCACGTGTGCTGCTGCAGCAGGGCCCTCACTGGGGCTTCTGCCAGCGAGTCCCTGCTCTCCTGTCCTGGGCTTTGACACAGTGGCCCAAGGGTCGCTCCCACCAAAAGTGTGACATTACAGGTGACCACGGGGCAGCTGGAGCCAGGAAGCTGGTAGATGACTTGCTGGAAACCACGCTAGACGGCAGTGTCTTTTGCATCCAGGCTTCAGGGTGTTGGTCAATTTCCCCCAAACCTGTGCAGGTGGAAGATGACCCTTGGCCTCTGAGCTTCTGTGTCCACTGCTCTGGAAGCAGCACATGCGTCCTCTGTCTTGTAGAAGGGATGAGAGGGAAGAGAATCAGCAGGAAGCTCATGGAATCTCAGGCCTCCACTGCCCGCACCCCAGTATTGGCTGGAACACTTCAGTTCTCCGAAGACGTCTTTGTTTCTAAGGATGTGGGGTTTCTGCGCTGCCACCAGGAACAGCTCTCACCTGCTTCATTGTTGCTCTGGTTCATTCTACACCAACCAGCACTCTTACCCAGAATAAGAGGATGAACTGCAGCTTTAGACTTTGCTTCTCCTCTTCCATCTCATCTCTTTCCATCCCCCGTCGGATGTGTGCGCTGGCCTTCCTGTTTACTTGTTTCGTGTTTTTTTCTTTCTATTTTTACCATATATGTTTTTATTATGATCGGCATATTATTTGGTGCGTTGGGTTTCTCACTCGCACGTGCGTGGAGCCAGGCTGCATGGCTGGGTGAGAAGCGTTCTTTGGCAGCCTCTTTCTGCTTTAACCCTGTATCTCTGAGATGCTCTGGGCAGCTGCGACTTACTGTCCACTGCTTCCTGCTGTCTTGCTGCTGCTCTGCTGCCCTACAGCGAGTTCTTTGTCCATTCACTCTGACGTACGTTCTTTTTGTTTCCAGGTATGTTTTTACAAACAGCGCATTTGTTTTTTTTTTGGTGTTTTCTTTTGCGGTACGCGGGCCCCTCACTGTTGCGGCCTCTCCCATTGTGGAGCACAGGCTTCAGACGCGCAGGCTCAGCGGCCATGGCTCATGGGCCCAGCCGCTCCGCAGCATGTGGGATCTTCCCAGACCGGGGCACGAACCCGTGTCCCCTGCATCGGCAGGCGGACTCTCAACCACTGCGCCACCAGGGAAGCCCAAACAGCGCATTTGTGCATGAGTTACTCTCAGCGCTGCACCTCCAAGTGTTGAGCCGTAGCCGAGCATCCTCAGGGGTATGAGGTCAAGGCACATACTGTTCTCAGCGGTTGGGCTGACCACGCCCCCACCAGGTGTGCAGGTGCTCCCATCGCCCCCTCCCCTGTTCTTCCTGACTCTCAGGGTTGTCCCATTTGATGGATGTGAAATGGTATCTCGTCGTGGCTTTAATTTTCATTTCCGTGATTATAGGCTGTAAACATTCTCATATGTTAATTGGACAACCCTGCTTCATCTTCTTTAAATTCACATTGAAATTTTATGCATATTTTATATGGGCTTGTCTTTTTCTTTTTGTGGTAATAATTTATATATTATGGGATTCCAGTCTCAGTTGCATGTGTGGCAAATATTCTATCCCACTTTGGCCTTGTTTATTTTACTCTCTTTCTGGTGTTTTTAGTGAAGTTACTAATTTCATTGCAGTTGAGTATATCAGTCTTTTCTCAATGGTGTTTATGTCCTGTCAAATAAACCGTTCCCTTCCCTGAGGCCATAAATATGAATTCCAAAATATATTCTAATAGTGTGTTTTGTCTTTCACTTTTACTGTCTTGATTATTGTATATGGTGCTTGGGGTGTATTCAATTTCACCTTGTTTTCTCCGAGGTTGGCCAGTTGTCTCAGCACTGTTTGTTGAAGTTCATCCTTTCTCCCTCAGATCTGCGAAGTTGATTCTGTCTTAAGTGACACTTTCATAATTGCAGGAGTCTGTTTCTGGAGCTTTTTATTCTTTTCCATGAATTAGTGTTTCTCTCCCAACGCTATGCTGATTGGCGCACTTTGTTATATTTTCTCCCAGGGAATTTTGTCTTTAAAAAAAAAATTACGGTTAGTGACCTTCAATCATGGTGCTGGTATATAACATCGCACTCGACGTCCTACCCTGATTTTCTGCCGAAAACCGTACCAGTGCCTTATTAATTATGTTTATAGATTCTTTGGGTTTTATATGTAGACAATTATATCGTTCTTACTTATAATACCTTAAAATCTTGTTTTCCAGTTGTTATATATACACTCATTAAAAAAAAAAAGCCTAATTTCGCTGGTTAAAATCTCAGGGCAAGGCTGAATGGAAGCATGAGAACAGCCATGCTCATCCTAAATGAGCGATTCTGAGATTTCACCGTCACGTGCAACAGCTGCTATAGGTTTTTCGGGATGTGTTTTATCAGGCTTAGAAAATTGTCCTCTATTTGGAGTTGCCATAAAATGTATTGTCATAAACGTGGACACTCTTGAGTGGGAAAGGGGTCCTTTTTTTACACATTTGAGAATAGGTCCATCCTGAACAAGGCAGAATATATGGCTATAATGATATCTATGCTTATTTTTATTAATAACACTTCAATCTTGAATACACACCAAACACAATTGAGTTTATCAATCATTAATTGAGTTGATTATATGTGTTTTCTCCTTTAAACTACTTCTGTAGTTAATTGTGTTAATTGATTTTTGCTAACCTTGCATTCCGGGGATAAACTATATGTGTTCATCATGTATCTTATTTTTTATAAAGTAAATTTTTTTGTTCCTATATTAGATATAAAGGAGTTTAGCATCTGTGTTCCTGAGCAAGATGCATTTTAATTTTCAATTTTCATGACATTTTTGTTCATGTTCCATATCCGTGCTTGCTAGCCTGGTCAATTCCAGTAGGGGGTTAAGATTAAACTATCTCTTGTTTGAATCTTTCCTTGAACTTACTAGTACCTTTATATAAAAGTGGTATTTTTTGTTGTTGAGGAAGATTTTTTAACTACTGGTTAAATTATCTTTCCATAGGATTATTTTTGTTTTTAGTAAGTTTCTATAAGTTATGTTTTGCTGGAAAGTTGTCAATTTAATGTTTTCAAATTTAACATAATAAAGTTTTTCATAATGTTAATCTCTGCAGCCTTATAGCTGTGTTTCTTTTTAATAACTTTGTAGTTTATTTATACCATTTCTGTATTTTTTCCATCTACTTGCTAGTTATTTAAAATCACATGCATTACTTTAGCTTTGTTTATCCTCTCCATTGTAAGGTCGTTTTCTTTACTAGTTTCTGTTTGTTTTTCTATTTGCCTTTCCTTTCACTTCTTCAGGATTATTCTATATGCATTTCTCATTAATATTTAGCCATTCTTTTTTATGTAAGCCTCTAAGCTGATACAGGTCTCTTGAAGTGCTGTTTTAGCTGAACATTCAAGCTTTAATACATATATTTTTTAGTTTTTCCATGCAAAAGGTATGTTAATTTTTCCTTATTGTTTCTTTTTCAACCCATGATTTATTTTAAAATGTGCTTCTTACTTTCCAGTTCTATGAGATTTTAGGTGATACGATTTCAAATATTTATATATCGGGTAGACATTATTTATATGAAATCAATTCCTTTCTTTTTTTTAAAGATTTGTTTCATAGCCAATAAGTCATCAATTGTTTTGAATGTTCTCTGGTGTATTCTGAAGTTTCATTCATTATTCTGTGTGTTCGTTAGATTATTGTTGTTAATGTCCTTCATATCGTCTATATTCTTACCCGTTTTTCTGTTCTCTGAGAGCTGTACTAAAACCATCCACTATATTGGTAATTTTTTAGTTTATGCCAGTAATCTTTCATTTTTTTAAAAAATAAATTTATTTATTTATTTATTTTTGGCTGCATTGGGTCTTCATTGCTGCATGTGGGCTCTCTCTAGTTGTGGCGAGTGGGGGCTACTCTTCCTTGCTGTGTGCAGGCTCCTCATTGCGGTGGCTTCTCTTGTTGCGGAGCACAGGCTCTAGGTGCATGGGCTTCAGTAGTTGTGGCTCCCGGGCTCGAGTGCAGGCTCAGTAGTTGTGGCTCACGGGCTTAGTTGCTCCACTGCATGTGGGATCTTCCCGGACCAGGGCTCAAACCTGTGTCCCCTGCATTGGCAGGCAGATTCTCAACCACTGCGCCACCAGGGAAGCCTCAATTTTTGTTTTACATAGTTTGAGGTTATTTTACTCAATGCATACAATTTTCAAACTAAATATTATAATTTCTGATAACTTAAGCATTTCTCCTTACATAGTGACTATTTCTCTAATAATGCATTTTCTTTTATTTTAAAGTCTATTTTGTCCAATACTAATATTTGTTTTTCAATCTAATATTCATATGTGTCAGCGTTTATCTGGTACATCTGTTATCACCCTTCTTCTTTCCAATGTTCCCTGTCCTTCTACAGTAGATGCTGTGCGTTGCCCATGTTTCAACCTGAAGACCAAGGCACACGTTCCCCCAGCTGTTGGCAGTGTTGGCTGCTGGCAGCTCCACCTAAGCCCCTCATGGGCAACTTCCTTCTAACACGCAGATCTGGTTTGCCAAGGTAACACAGCCCATCCGGGGAGCAGTCCACGTCCCCAACTAGTTGATGCAGGAGTAAAAGGTCTGACCCTCCCTCAATTTAAGACAATTTGGAAGAGACATCTCAGGTCTCATCCCACAACCCCAGTGGGATGAGCTGAGACCCTTGTTGCAACTACTGATATGATTAAATGATTTTGTTTTTAAATCTGTTTATCTCGTGAATTACACTGATTTTCAAATACGAAACCAAAGTTGTATTCCTAGGATAAAGCCCACTGGATCACAATATATTATTCATGTTTTTATTGTTGGATTCATTTTCCTAGCCTAGTCCTAACATTTTTGTTTCTATATTTATAAGAGATACTGTTCTACACGTTATTTTGAAAAGCATTTGACTGTTTTGGTGTCAGGATAATACTGGACTCATAGAAACACTGAGAATGACATTCTCCTCTTCAACTCTCTGGAAAAGTATCGTTAAATTTCTAGTTTCTATTTCTTAAATGTCTGGTGGAATTCACCAGTGAAGTCATCTGTCACTGGAGTCTGCATTGTGCAATAGTTTGTAACTATAGATGAAATTATTTTCATTGATACAAAGCTGTTTAGATTATCTAATGATCTTGAGTAAGCTTTTGTAATTTTGTAGTTTGTGTCTTTCAAGGCATTAATACATTAATACAAAAGTTGTTAAATTTGTTGGCATAATTTTTTTTATCCTAGTCTTGTATTATCCTTTTAATGTTTAGAGGTTCTGTAATGATGTCCCCTCTCTCAGTCCTGACATTGGCCATCCGTGTCATTCCTATTGTTTTTCCACTGACAAGTTTTTAGTTCTGCTCTTATCATTTCCTTTTCACTGCTTATTTTATGTTTCATTTGCTTTTCTATTTACGGTTTATTTTTAAGATGTCGATGATTTCTAATTTAATTCCATTGTGGTCATGGAGCAAAAGTCCAAAGATATGAATTATTTTGAATGTATTGAAACATTATTGGCCAGATGCATCTATTTCAGGCATTGACCAGAATTTGTATTCTAATGTTTCAGGCAAAGTGATCTAAATATATTAATTATATCAACTTGTTTAAACAGTTGTTTGTCTTCTGTAATATATCTTTCAGTACAAGACTGTTGCCGATTGATATCTTCAGCTTTTTTAAGTCTAAAAATGTCTTTATTTCAGCCTTGTTTTTGAAATATATTTTTGTTGGGTATAGGCTCTTAGGTGGACAGTTTATTTTGAATTTCAGGCCCTTAAAGATCCTGAATTTAGGAGTAAATTGATAACATAAGAGCTACTTAGTATGCATGGCTACACTAAATTTTTAACATTTACACTTTCACTCTCATACAAAATTTATTTCAGTGATAATATGAGATAGAGCTCTAATTTTTTGTCATTCCAAACCATCCATCTCTCACTGATTGGAGGTTTCACATTTACTTATTACATGATTAATTGCTATACACACTTGCACCTGGTTCCTTTGATTTTTCATCTCTGTTAGACTAAACAGAAGGTCGTTGGCAAAGGCAATGAGAGTCAATCAACAGAAAACTTTCTAAAATAAATATAGGAAAGGGCAAACAGCTGAGATGTATTTTCTAAATATACATATACAAGTAGGTTCTTAATTCTGGTACCTAATGTTAGAGAAAGAATTTAGGAACAAAGTTTTATTCTTAAAAATTTCAGTGTATTAAAATTCAGGCTTTTAAAAGAAATGAGGGACCTATGTTATCGAATTAAGTCTTACGGAGCCTGCTCAGGCCCTTCGGGAAACCAAAGCTGAGATCAATGCAGCACATGTTTTATTCTGTGGCCAAAGAATGGAGAAGTGGGAACTTAGTTCACAGGTCAACTTCTCGCCCACATGGTGAGAGGGATCTGATTTTAAAGAGTAAAGACAAAGGGAGGAGGAGTGAGACTTATGATGGGGAAGCATATGTGTTATTTTATTGAGGAAGGGCTTTTCCAGGGAGGGGGCCACCCCCTTTCTAACCTTTTGTGGTCCCTAATGCCTGGTCATGGCCACCAGTAGGTGTGTCATTTAATATGCTAATAGGGTAAAATCAGTGTATGCTGAGACTCAGGGTCTTTGGGCAGGTTCGTTGCCCTCTTGGTCCCAGATGGTTCCATCTGTTTTTGTTGTTGGTGGTGGTGGTTCTTTTTCATTTGTTTGTTTGTAGCTCCATTTCTTATCTCTGGACCCTTTAACTTAAAGATTTACACTAATTCCTGCTAAAGTTCGGCAGGTTTTGAGCAAGGACCTGGCACAGCTCTGGGGAGCAGCAAGGGCTTGGGCTTGGTAAACTTTCCTCCATGAAACACGGGAAGTACTTTTTGCCCACTGCAAATTTACTGATGCCTAAGAGAAAAGAGATTACAGAATTAGTCTTCCTCTTTTTATGTAAATTCCATAGATTTGGTCTAGTTGCACATGGGGATATAACCCTTAATTAGAAAGCTCAGAGTTTTTTGCATAATACTTGTCAAAGTTATCAACTTTTTAGAAAATGCAGTATTTAACTTTTGAAAAGAGCAAATAAAATGCAAAGTCATTTTTCCACTACACAGAATGTCATATTAAAATGTCATGACTGGAACTCTAATTTGTGCTTATGTTATTTCATTACAGTTAATGCCACAGGAAACATCAGAAACAAGACTTACGAAGAAAGAGAACGCCAGGCAGCTGGACGAAGGGAGACAAATGGACAGAATGAGAAAGAGGCAGTCGTCCAAACTCTGGCAACGGAGTGATTATATTGAGACATAATATTTGGCAAAGTTTAAAATAGTTTGCAAATGAAGTTTGTAAGGGGATCATCAAGTTTGAGAATAAGTGCCTAGGAAAGAATGCAAATTTCATGGATATACAATTAATTCTAACAAATGATCTTTAGTTTAGTTAAAGTTTCAACCATGTCAGTAACGTCTCAAATAATTTATTTCAAGTATTATTCCCTCCAATGTGGATGTAATATAAAGACACTTTGCAGAGCTCCATCTGATTATCCGCTCAATATTAGTATGCCTTTGCCCCCTCAAAAGAAGGGGAAGATCTTGCAACCAAGTGGGCAGTGGGTTGGAAAGAAAAGCCCAAACTTTCCTATTTGAGTGGAATCAGATCCTGGTAAATCATAGCCCATGAGGGCAACTGAAGTGCTGCTCAGGCTTTGGGATATTGTGATTTATAATGCCACCTACAAATCAGCGCTTGCCATCTGCCTCAATGAGGATTAAGTCCTGAGCCGCTGCAGCTGCTGCCCTTCAACACCCCCTGAAAGGAGCTCAGGGTGGAGAGCAGGGACGAGGCGCTCTGTGCTCCGGGAAAAGCTGGCAGAACAGCCTTCGGACAGTTAGATATTTTCAGGAGAAGATTTTAGGAGCCCAATTCTTGCATCTCCCGGTATCTAGAAAAGCAGTAAAATCATGAGCGGTGACGTCTGCTCCTCGTGACCAGCAGCTGGCCTCTGCCACCACGTGTGCCTGATGCACGTGCCCCCTTCTCTAAAATCGTACGTAAGGCTGACCTTCCTCCGGCCTCTTCGCAGCAGTTCCTCAGAGCTATCTGAGATGCTGTCTCCTGGGCCATAGTCCGTGTTTTGCCCCAAATAAAACTTAACTCATGACTCTCACATTGTGCATTTTTTTTAGTCAACAATAAGAAGAAATATATATATTTGGTCTTTGTGCCTGTTCCTGACAGAATTGTTAAACCCTTGGAATTTCCTGTGATGAGAGTTATAAAAGTGTCTTCTTAGTTAATGAGGTGAATTTTGGAAAGCTCCTGGGGATGGGGCTGGTTGCCAGTAGAGAGGGTTGGAACTTTCCATCCCATCCCCCCAGTCCTTACCCCAACCTCTGGGATGGCAGAGGGGCTAGAGGCTGAGTTCAGTCACTGATAGCTAATATTTTAATTAATCATGCTTGCCTAATAACGTCTCCATAGAAACTCAAAGGACAGAGTTTGGAGAGCTTCCCAGTTGGTGAACACAGGGAGATTAGGGGAGAGTGGAGCTCAGAGAGAGCATGGAATCTCCATGCCTTTCCCTGTACGTTGCTCTCTGTATGTCTTCCATCTGGCTGTTCCTGGGTCATATCCTTTTATAAAAAAGCAGTCATCTAGTAACCAAAATGTTGTTCTGAGTCCTATGAGCTGCTCTAGCAAATTAATCGAACCCCAAAAGGCAGTTGTGTGTGCTCCCTGACCTCTTTGGCACATTTCCTCAGAGCTCTCTGAGAAGCTGTCTCCTGACCTATAGTCCTCAGGAAAGTCCCTGAATAAAACGTAACTCTCAAATTTTAGGTTGTGCACATTTTTTCAGTCAATAGGAATAATGGCTACTAGTTACTAAATGCTCACCACGTGGAAGGTTCTTCCACATATGCCATCTGCTCAACTTTTCATAATAAACGTGACACAAATATTACTATTCCGTCTTTCCTTTTGATTTTTAACTCAATATTACTGAGGTAGTTTTAAACAGTAAAATGTACCCATTTTAAGTACAGTTTGATGTATTTTGACAAATATATGTATATAAGTAAACTGCATAACCATGAAGATAGAGGCATTTACATCAACCTCAAAAATGCCCCATGTGCCTTTTCAGCCAATCCCCACTGCACACCCTTGGCCCCAAGAAACCACAGGCACCATTTCTATCACCAGAGATTAGAACTGCCCTTCCTGGAGTTTCATGTAAATAGAATCATATGGTGTGTACTCTTTTCTGTTTTACTCTTTTGATCATCATTATGATGTGGAAATGTATCTATGTTATTCCTGTATCAATAGAAATTCTTTAAGAGCAGTAGTCCATTGTATGGATATACCGCACCTCAACTGTTGATGGGCATTGCACTGTTTCCAGTTTTAGCTCTTATAAATAACATTTCTATGGACATTTGTATACAAATCTTTGTAGGGACACTGTTTTTGTTTCTGTTGGGTAAAGATTTAGGAAAGTAATTTGCTGGATCATATTTTAAGTGTATTTTTAACTTTAAAGGAAACTATCATGCTGATTTCCAAAGAAGTGACACTAATTTACATTCCTACAGGAACAAAAGAGCATTCTAGTTCCTTATTTTAACCCAACACTTAGTATTGTCAGTCTTTTTAATATTAGCCATTATAGTCGATCATTGATATAAGGTGGTATCTTATTGTGCTTTTATATTTGCATTTTCCTGGTAAGTAATAATGTTGGGTATTATTTCACATGCTTATTTCCTATTCATATATCTTCTCATGTAAATTGTTTGTTTGAATTTCTCCCTTCTTTATGTTGGTTTGTCTTCTTATTCTTTCATTGTGTGATTTCTTTGTCTATTTTGGATATAAGTCGTTCCTATTGATGTGGTATAAGACAGAGCCAAAATAGTTTAAAGTAAGGAGAAAGCAGCTTAAATTTTGTTTTAAAAGAGGAAAAGAGCATAAATATTAGTTCAGAATAGACAATAGAAACAATGACGCAATATTACTTCCAAGTCACTATGTGGTTATCTGAGACAGTGGTATAATGGGGAGAAACATTGGACCAGGAAACCAAGACTCTAGAATCTACATTCAAGAGAAAGCAATGACCTGTGGCAGCAAGGGTTTGGGAGGAGATGGGGAAGAATTGGACACAGGGTAACCTGGAGTGGAATCCATGCCACCGATTTTTGCTTGGGCAGGTAACTTTTCTGCATCTCAATGTCTTCCTTTAGAAGATTGGAAGAGTGTCTTTTTGGGTTAGTATAAGAAATAATTTATGCGGAACATTGAACACTTAGTGGGTCTTTAATAAATGACAGCCATGTCTAGCCTGATTGTGCCATTAAATGATCTGTAGAGACTGAACAAATTTAGGATCGAGACCCTTAGCCCTCTGAGATTTCACCATTCTACAGTTGGGATTTTTTGAGATGCAAAAAGAATAGGGTAGTAAATGATGTTTAGTTACATGAGCTAAAATTTTCCTGAGGCAGCTGACTTAATACAAGAAAATAACTTGAGGAAACTCAAAATATAGTTTTATTCACCATATTCTTGAATGTCTCAAATACTTAAGTAACATATTTGTGCATTCATCTAATATTTGATGCATGCAAAAAGAACAAATCAAATTATGTTTTTCACTACAAAAGTAAATTAAAAAACAGACCTAAAATATGTTCCATCTAGAAATGTCCATCTTGTTGCCTTTAAGTTTATTTTCTTCTTTTGTGATGCGTTTGCGATCTTTGCTCTTTCTGATTTCTTACTGTTAATTTACTGATGGTTTTGAGACATGTTTTTGTGCTTTGCACATGAATAACTATTAAACCAGCAAAGCAAAACGTAAACTACAGTTCTTCTTACAGGGAAATAATAAACCCTAAAACAAAGCAAAACCCAAAATAACTAGAAAAAAACCCATTTAAAGCATTAAGTCTTAAACATTTTACTAATCAAAAGATGAAACATATTTAAGTAAGACAAAAGATTAATAATTTGATTTTAGCATTTGAATTCACACGTCTTTGTTATTTCAGGTCAATTACATCCTGAGATGTGATGGAAAAGTCTTTGAAACAAAAGATCCCACACCTCTACCCAAAACCCCAAATGATCTTAGTTGTGATTCTTAATTAAAACAGCCATTTTGATCTTTCATAGAGTTAACTTTAACTTTTTTCTTTTCTTCTTCCAGGCTTCGGGGGCCTCAGATTAACATTATTATTTTTAAGAGGATGATATTGCTTAGAAAGTCAGACAGGCTTTACTTAAACAAATTACTAAATGCTGCTCTGCTGATTGGAAGGTTGGAAGGCCAGGGCTGGAAGGTCAATCTTACCCTTTAAAAATATTTGAACTATTTTTTAAAGGGTAGGATTTTTTTCTTTGTCCTTAAAGTATTCACAGTGTAGTTGGGAAAGATAGTATAGAAATATGTGGGGAGTTATACAGCAGCAAGACCTTTTGATTTAAATCCAAGATGAGGTGTGATTGTCAAATGGATTACATGTACCAGGGTTCTGTAAAATATCTGAGACTAAAGAGCCAGCACGGGGAGAGGAGGACTTAAGCCAACCCAGGACTACCCTACACAATCCAATCGTATCATTCTAGTGCTGTAGGAAGGCATGACAAAGTTTGGCCATTTCAATCCAAACTGGGAAAAATTCCAAAAATGTGTAAAGCATTAATCTGTAAGCCATACTTGATTCAAGGGTTTCCACAAAAACTGTCAATAATAGATACACAGGTATTTTCTACAACTTATCAAACCTATGTAGAGCTAGTTTGAATGGACATCTCAGAAGAAGGCTCTGAGCTCTTGGTTTGCATCAAACTTAATAGTTCACATAGTTTAGGTCATCTAATGTGTTTCATCTGTTTTTTATTTCATAGGAAACAAAAAACATTTCACTGAGAAAAATGATTAGGACTGTTAGAGCTGAAAAGCATCTGTTTCACTAGGACTTTCACTGTTCAAGCCACAAAACGTGGGTGTTTTTCCTGCTAAACCTAATCAATAGTGTGGTTTCCTTTCTTGGTTTTAATTGCTCTGGTTTTCATTAAGTCCTACAAGTTGTGTGTGTGGAAGCTTTCAGTACCGTTGGCTGAGCAACTCCACAGAGGCTCCATGGAACACTTTTAGCCTAATTCATCTAATAATAACCCAAAATGTCATTTAAAAAAGAAATCATTAGAATCAGCCATATGAAATGGTGAACTATTCGTTACATTAATATGCTTTTGTGTGAGAGATAAAATATATATGTACATTAGGATTCTTTCAAACAAATCATGCATATCTTAATAACCTATTGCACCCAAATCTATAAAGAAATAATTCAATATTTGAAGTTTACAGCATAATATAAAAGCAAAATTTAAATAATACAAAATTCTCAGAAGTTTTCCTATAATGCATTGAGTATTACTTTAAACATACGATGTTTGTTTTGCTTCTTTTCCTCTTCGCTGCTACTAATCTCTACATTAGAAATCACAAAATACCATTGAGAGAGACTGGCTTCTGGAATGCCTGAGTGAAGGCCTCAGTAACATTTTTTTTCCTCTAAAACAATAAAAATACTGGCAAAACAATTATAATAAACCACTTCAGAATTCTGGCAATTAACCAGAATGATAGGATGAGCTGAAAATTGTCTATCCAAGAGAACTTTCTGAACCTTAGTAGAAAGTTTGGGTCAGCCACACTTTAACTTGGGGGCTATTTCCTTCCTACCTTCCCCCCCAGCTCATTGGGGTGGAAGCCAAAGCCAGCAGCTTTGCAGACTATAGACATTTGACCAATTTTGAAATTCTATTAAAAATACCATTCCTAGAGCACAGTCAATATTTTGTGTGAGCTTGCAGCTCCCTGGTAAATCTCTATTTTCAGATTGTGGTGGCTACTGGATTTGACTCAGAGATGAACTGTGGGTGGTGGTAGTAGACGACCGAACCCCAGGACGTTATAAAAGCAATAGTGGACCGATGGCAATGTATCAGCTGCCCGAGGCTGTAATTTCTACTGGGGCGAACTGAGAGCTGGGAAGAAAGTTAAGGGAGATCCTGGAGAACTAGGTGAACACAGAGGAGCTTCAAATGCTCCAGCACATCCCTGGTACCAGAAAGGCCGTGCCTGTCTGCAGGACTGTGTGTGCCCAGCAGAGACTTGGAAAGAAGGCAGGAGTCACTCACCTCTAGCTGACCTTGAGGCTCTGTTCAAGAGGGAAGTGAAAGCTAAGGCTGCCTCGTAAACCACCTGACATCTGAAGGCCAACCTTCTCACCAGGTGCTCTGAGACGTGCAGAATAGCATGTAAGGAAACTTCCGACCAATTGTTGGTTCACCGATAAATTATACTGACCGAGTAGGACTCGCTAGGAAGCCAAGTTTAAAAATAAAATTGGAAATTTAAAACAAAAAATATGACAGAGAACTGAGCTGCCACATACTGTAGGGAACAGAGAATCTACAAAAGTGGCTGAAGAAAGTCACTAAGAAAATAAGCAGCAACAAGAAAAACAACGACAAAAATAAATACCCACAAAAAACAGCAAAAGTAACAAATGTGGTGGGGGAAGCTTGTAGAGAAACCTGATACCAGAATTGTTGCAGTATATTATCTGAAATGTCCAGTTTTCAGTACAAAGTAACAAGACATGTAAAAACCAGGAAAGTATGCCACATACTCAGGGGAAAATGCAGCCCACAGAAAGTGACCCTGAGACTAAAAAGGCAAAGACTTTATACCACTCATTATAAATATATTCAAGGAACTGACAAAACTAAGTCCAAAGAATTCAAGAAAAACATTATAATGATATCTCTCCAAGAAGAAAATATTAATAAATATGTAGAAACTGTAAGAGAGAATCAATAGAAATTATAAAATGAGTTGAAAAGTACAATAACTGAAATAAAAAATGACTAAAGAATCTTAACACATTTGAGTTGGTGGAAGAAATAATTAGAAAACGTAGATGAGTTAATAAAAAATTACCCAGTTTCAGGAGCAGAAAGGAAATAGAATGAAGAAAAATAAACAGAAACTCAGAGACCTGTGATACCAACTCATGCATCATGGAAATCCCAGAATGATCTTTTACAACTTAAAAAAATCAAATTTAAAAAAATGGGCAAATAATTTGAATAGACATTCCCCCAAAGAAAATATATAAATGGCCAATAAGCCATTAGGAAAATATGATCAAAACCACCATGAGATATCCCTCCAGACCCACTAGGATGGCTAAAATAAAAGGGCAGACAATAATAAGTAGAGACAGGAAAGTGGAGAATCTGGATCCCCCAAAACTGCCGATGGAAATGTAAAGTGTCAGAGCCTCTTGGGAGACAGTGGAGCAGCTCCTCAAAATGCCAACCGTGAAGTTACTGTGTGAATAATCAATCCCGCTCCTAAGTGTTTATCTAAGAGGACTGAACACGTATGCTCACACCAGAACTTGAGCGTGCATGTTCAGAGCAGCATTCTTCATAGCAGCCAAAGAGTGGAAGTAGCTTTGATGCTCATCAGCCTACGAATGGTTGAATAAAATGAGATCTACCCCAACAACGCAATAGCCTTCATCAATAAAAAGAAGGCACTGACACTTGCTACGGCATGGATAAGGCTTGAAGACATTTCGGTAAGTAAAAGAAGCCCGTCACAACAGCCAACACTTGAAATGGATGATTTTTATGGTATGTAAAATATATCTCAGTGAAGTTCTAAAACAACATGAGAAAAGTATTTAGTCATTTCTCTGTTAAGTTACTCCAAATTACTGTGACATATAACATGCGTTTACTAAGACATTGAGCTATTGGAAAGAATAATGTAAAATAATCCAATAAACCAAGGGAAATATCTAAACATTAAACAAACCAAATAAGATATTTTACTTGCCTCTAAATAATACAGTATGTAAGAGGTAAAAAAAAAATCAGTTAAAAGTTAGTTTAGGCATGACCCATTAAAATTAAAGTTGGGGATTTCTTTAGAGTTATTAACTGAATAAACCTTTGTAATATCCTCCAAATATCTCATGATAAAAAGGAGTATTATAAGAACTATTTTTCTTTTTTTTTTTTTTTTTTTTTTTGCTAAACCTACCCTACGGTTATCAACCAGTGAGACTTGGCTGATCAATCAATTCTAAAAATTGGGTTTAGAGCTAAAGTGCCTCTAGTGCCAAGCACCTAGAGCTTGGATGGTGAACGAGGTACACACATCTGTCTGTAGCTTAGAGTCCAAGTCGCTTTTTCTGTTTCTAGTTTCCTATTATCACTATAAACGTCATCAATAAATCAGAAACCTGTCTCCTTCCTCAGTCTCATGCTGCCCTTCCATCTGTCTACAGATCTTGTCTTTCTATTTCTACTGCAACTGCTTCCCTTCAACTCTTAGCTCGATAATTTGGTAGCTCCTCCAGTGAATCTTTTACACTTTAACCAGAGTTATTTTTCTAAGACAGAAGTCTCAGTACGTTATTACCAGCTTTAATAATTTCAATGGTCCCCTGCACGCAATAAACTACATCAAAAAATCTACAGTCAACCCATAACAATAGGGGAGCCAACAGTTGTAGACCCCGCTGCCGCACTGCAGCCCTGTTTCTCCAGGGGCACCACCACCACAACCTTGGGAAAGTTACCTCACCTTTCTGAGTCTGTTTTCTTCTTTATGAGACTGGGATAATGACACCTAAGTAGAAGATTCAAATTAGATAAAGCAGAGTATCTAACAGATTCTCAATTATTCTCTAAAATATTAATATGATCACAGCATTCATAGGCTTCCAGGATTTAACCAATTTCCATTCTCATGAATTTCACTTCATGAAGTGTAGGTTTCCCCACAGTGGAGTCCTGACATTTCTTTTACACTGCAAGTTTCTGGTAATCAAATTGGGGAAAATGGGATTAATTGATTAGAGAATAGGACCAGCATTCAATAGTCATCTCTGTTTGCCTGGGAGGTTCATGGTTTAGGCCTGTTGTCCCAGAGTAATATTCCTTTCTCCATTCTCAAAAGTGCCCTTGGGCTTCCCTGGTGGCGCAGTGGTTGAGAGTCCGCCTGCCGATGCAGGGGACACGGGTTCGTGCCCCGGTCCAGGGGGATCCCACATGCCACGGAGCGGCTGGGCCCGTGAGCCATGGCCGCTGAGCCTGTGCGTCCAGAGCCTGTGCTCCGCAACGGGAGAGGCCACAATAGTGAGAGGCCCGCGTACCACACACAAAAAAAAAAAAAAATAGCAGAGGAATTCCAAGCACCTGAGCCTGTGAATTAAACGACAAGAGATGCTTTTATGGTTTTTTTGTCCATTTGTATCAACAACATTATTATTTCAGCGTGCATCCACGCACCTTAAAGCTACTTAAAATATTTTAAAAGTTACTGTTAAAATACCTGGAGGAAAAATTTCTTCGTGATTGCCTATCATAAATTCTCTGAAACTAGCCTCCTTTATCTCATTGAAACTATGGTTTCGTAGAATAAAGCTTTGTTAGAAATTCAGCTATCCCTTTAGAACAGAACAGACTGCTTGCTTTTTCCTCAGAATACCACACATTTATTCCTTATCGATTGAAATAAAATTCTGCATTTTCTCCAATTATCAAAATCCCATCCCAGGAGAGATGCCAATTCTTCCAGGAGGCCTTTGCTAAACCAACCTGTCCCTTCTATGCTGTCATATTTTGGGTCATTCTCTATCCTGCTCTTTTCACCACTCACTCATTCTTTCAAAAACATTTCTTAAGTTCTACTGTTTGGATACGTTGGATACGTTTAGTGCTGTTACCATGTGTTATGCTACTCTGTTTTCTAGTCTGCTGACTGATTTATAATAGATGAACCACATATGTTGATTGAATACATTGACTGTGGCAGGGAGTTAAGAGAAAAGAAAGAAGAATGATCCTTGGCACCAAGAGGTTTATAATCTAATTGAGGAGTTAATATCTAGATTCTAGGACACATTGTTAAAATGCAAAGCCATAAATACAAAGTGTGGAATAAAGGCCGCATGACTGGGGTGTCAAGAAGGGAAAGAGGTACTCAGGGGACACTTCACCGGAGGATGGGGGACGGAGAGAGGAAGCGGTCCAGCACCAGCCAGGTCTATCTACATGGACGCCTCCTGTCTGTGTTTGCAGTCTCCCACATCAAAAGTCTGAGCGGGGGGCTTCCCTGGTGGCACAGTGGTTGAGAGTCCGCCTGCCGATGCAGGGGACACGGGTTCGTGCCCCGGTCTGGGAGGATCCCGCGTGCCGTGGAGCAGCTGGGCCCGTGAGCCATGGCCGCTGAGCCTGCGCGTCCGGAGCCTGTGCTCCGCAACGCGAGAGGCCACAACAGTGAGAGGCCCGCGTACCGCAAAAAAAAAAAAAAAAAAAAAAAGTCTGAGCAGTGCTGGCATGATAAAATCCCCATCTTTAACAGTCTCGTCCTTGAGGTGTCAGTTGATTGAAATGTGCTTTAGATGATTTGTAAAAGCATAAATTTAAACGTATGGATCTATACCTACATCATAAAGATATTAGTAAATGCTATGCATTGAAAACATTTTAGAAATCAATGAATTTAATTGGCACCAAATCCAAAGACGAACTCATTAACTGTTTATTGTTTTAAGTAATATTCATAAAAGGGTTTAGTTAGGGCAAAGTGGTAATAAAACATAGCCTAAGGAAATTAAAGTTGAAGTATATTTTACAGAAAGCTTTCAGAGTTAGCACAAAGACATGCACACACACAGAGGTTCTTAGAATCTATCTCTGTCTCTACCCATCTATCAAATTGTCTGTTATCTCTCTGTATATCTATCATCTGTGTATATGTATATTCAAAACATCATCCACCATATACATCCTAAGAACACTAAATGAAAGGTCACCCGTTTGAGAAAGACCCTCAGCCCTCTGAACACCAGCTCAATTGCATTCATGTTAAGCTACCTGCAGTCACCTTTTCCAAAGGGCGAATGAGAACTCGGGTGTCAGGTACCAAGGGTGTCCCCTGGTACCGATCAGGTACCTGTTGCCTTGGAGAAGCTCATTGGTTTACTGTCCACTTCACCTGCACGAGGCCACTACATCAAGGCAAATCAAAGGATGATTTCTGGAATGTGCTTCAAAATAATCCAGTGGTAGTTGGAGCAAATGGCCTCACGTCAATAATCATTACAACCACGTGCTGGGTCCTTGGGGTTCATTGTATTACTGGGTTCCCTGGTCCGTGTGTTTGGAAGTTTTGAAAATAATCAGCTTAGATTGGGGGGAAGGGTGGAGGTGAGAAGGAAGGAGAGAAAGAGAGGGGGGGACTGCCAGACTCCTGCACCAAAGTGGTAACTTACACACCTTCAGGGAAGGTTAGGGCAGCAGAGAAAGTTGATGTCCTTGTTTTAATAATAAATTGAGTGTGTTTGTCACTGGGTACTGGAAAAGCCTACAGTAGTTTATGATCTAATGTCCTCCTCTGGAGAGGTACAACGGTTCCTCACAGGCCATATTTCAGGGTGTTTCCACGAGGATGCCCTGATGTCTAAACTTTTCACTTAATAGAATATTCATAAGGATGTTCCTACAATGTTAGAAGTTCTTTGTACACACCGGCTTTAATATTTACACTCTTCCATCATATGCCTATAGTATAATCTATATAATATTCTGCTAATTTAGGCATTTACTTTCTTTCAAAATTAGTTCAATGATAAATAATGTTGTAATATACATATGAGTGTATACACATGTTTTTCTTCATTTATTAGTATTTCATTTGGATAGCTTCCTAGAAGTGGAATTATTAGGTCAAAGAATATGACTATTTTAATGAAAATGGATACATATTGTCAAATTATTTTCCCAAAAGAGTATATTAAGTTTTCCACTAGAAAGATGGAGAGGTGCCTGTCTCACCGTATGCACACCAGCCGTGAGGAATACAACTTTTCAATTATCTGCTCACTTCATAGGTAAAGACAGTATTAGATTGCATTTTTCTGCACATTTTCCTATGAATTTTGTAGTTTTTAGCCATTTTAAGTTGTTCATGTCCTTTTCTGTGAATATTTTATTCATGTCATTTGTCAACTTTTAATGTAATTTTACTGTCTTTATTGGTTGTTATATGTTACTTATTTAGGTATAGTTGAAAATTATTTCTAGTTATTGTTTGATAACAAACTTAATTTGTTTCATAAAGTTTAAATATATAAGGTTTTTGTTTATAAAATTAAATCGACCAATATCTCTCTTACTATTCCTTGAGTTTATTTTTGGGAGGTTCTTATGCATCTTGATTTAAGATTATTATTCTCCCACATATGTGTCCAGTTCTTAAAAGGTTTTCCTTGTGGTCTGGTTTTCAATTTATTTTGAAAAATGTCATTAAAAATAGTTAAAATTTATTTTTGTATAAATAACCATTTTTTTCTCAGCCTGATTTCTTGAGTAATCCTTTCCTGACTCTTCCAAGTGAAATATAATAATTCTTTTACATATGAAAATCATGTCTGTATGTATGAAGTGCTATTCACTTTTTTGTGTTCCAAACTGTAATATGTCCCAAACTTATTATCATAGCTATCATCACCGTTTTGGAATTCTGAGCAATGCGGAGCCATATTTAGACAAATCAATAGCATCGTCCCTAAGCCTTTGTCATTCTTTGATTGTCAGTGTAGCTGCTTCGTGTGTACGAGATCAAGTATTCTCTTTATAGTGTAAGGTGTTGTTTTTCTCTAGTCAAATGACTGTAAGGCAGATGTTTTCTTCCCCACCCTCTTCCCCACGTCTCAGAAACATGGATGAGGTCACTGCCCAGGACCAGGCAAACGGCAGACTTTCCAACACCATTTGTTCATCAGATATCTATCAAGCGCCTGTTTCACGAAGGCCGTACTGCAGACATAGAGGATCCAGCAGTGGACAAAACAGACACAAAGATCCATCTGTTCCACGGACCCGAAATGAATTAAGTAAAATGTGCACAGTGTTGGAGGGTGATAGGCAGAGCTGCAGCTGAGGTCCTGGCTCAGCACTGGCGAATGTGATCAGTGACGTCACGGTAACAGGTGAAATGAATACATCTGATGTCTGTTGTGGGAGAGTGTTTACGGAAGGAAACGCAAGTTCTACAAATCAAGGCTGTTTCGTTTTGTTTTGTTTTGTTTTGGGACAGGGAGAGCTGATTTACCAGCACAGCATTGGTGATAAGGGCTAAAGAGAAATGTAAGCAGGGAAAGGGTGTAGGGCAGGCTGGGGATGGGGGCTGGCATTTCAGTGTTAAATATGGGGCTCAGGAGGATGGGTGCATTGCAGATGAGCCACTGGTATCAGGACCCACAAGGAGTGAGGGGACAGTCCATGCAGGTGTCCGCGGGAAGAGGACCCAGTGCAGGAAGGACACCTGCAAAGGCGCTGGATAGGCGTGTCTGGTGTGTAAAAAGGGGCCAACGTGTCTGGAGCAGAGGGAACAAGGTCAGAGAATGAAGAGGGCCCTTGGGGGTCTTCAATGACCTTGGGTTTCTGCCAGCACAAGGGTGGGAGCCGGTGGAACGTACCATGGTTGTTAGCACCCGAGACAGCCCCTGGTGGTCTCAAGTCTTGTATTTCTTCCCTTTTGCAGGTCCCATCCTGTGGAATCAGGGCTGGCCCGGGCCACCAAGCTGGTGGTGTGTGCATTGTAAGACTTGCAGTTTCCACCTGGGTCTGCTGGGCGCTCTCTGCAGGAAGCCGGCCACCACATCCGGAGGACACTCGAGCAGCCCGTGCAGAGGCTGGTTCCTCTGGAGCGGAACCAGCGGGACTCTTTTTATTTTTTTTCCAATTTTATATTGATTTTATTACTAGAATTTGGAAAGAAGCCTTGTGACTGTACTAAGCTAATATTGTAATGGGTGAAATGAAAGAGACAGTTAGAACCTTGGTAGCTGGACTCCTGAGTGACCCACCTCGAGGGGCATCTGCCACCCCAGACGACCCTGCCGATGACTGCGGCCCCGGACAGACCCTGAGCCTGCACCCCCGAGCAAGCTGCTTCCACGTTCCTTACCCACAGAAAAGGAGAGACAGTGAACTACTACCATTGCTTTAAGCTATTACGTCTGGGCTATTTGTTATGCAGCATGGCGTAGCTAGCACAGACGCTGCTCAAGTCAGCCTCGCTGAGGCGCTTGCAGTTTCAGGGCGCCCACGGGTGCCTGCGTGTGTGGAGCAGCAGTGCTGGCTGCAAGTTTAGTTGCTTTTGGTTTGTTTGATTGTTTGTTTGTTTTCTCCTGAAAGAACCAAAGCTTTGGGGTTGGGCAGACCAAAGATTGAGCCCTTCTTGTCCTTGGGTTGGTTATTTAAGCAAAACTGAAGGCAGTAATACCTATCTTGTATGATTGTTTAGAGGGTTAAATTAGATAATGTATGCAAAGTTCCTAGCGCATGGTCAGTGACCACTAAATGCAGGTTTTCCTTTCTCTCCAAGGGATTTTTTCTGTCTTGAAAATAATGGACTGAAGCAACTTGCATAAAAACAATTTTTAACATCAGAGCAGCTCGATTCTTCGCTGGAACGTAAGGTTCTCGGGACCAAGGACTGGATCCCCTTTGTACACATATTCCCGACAGCCTCTCCACCCCCAGGACAGACAGTTCGCGGTGCTGGCTTCACGATGCACATGTCCAGGGACTGGCCCTGAACGGCCCTTGTTAGGGGTCCGCACCTGGGCACGTGCCCTCTTTCCCCCGGGGCCGACTCAGAGCATCACTAAAGCCTCCAGACTAACACCGGACAATCCAAGTTCAGGGAACTCTCACTGCATTTGTTGAGCCAGAAACAACTGGACGGGCCCACTGGAAATGCCATCCTTCCCGCAGATGGGGAGATGTCTGTTCACAGGATCTTCACAGCCCCCTTTGGGGCTTGGGGATGAAGCGTCTGAAAATCCACAGATTTGAAAGAGGCTCCTGAAGTATATTTATGGTTTCAGCCAGAAGCTGGATAGTGTAAGAAGCCAAGAAGTTCCGAGTTACCTGAGGCTCTGGCCACAATGCATCCTCTTGTGTGAGAAATCCCACTGCTTCTCCTGGACCAGGCAGCGGGGGACAAGAAGGCCTTTGTCTGCTGCTCCCTTAAGAAGCCTGGACTCGGGTTTACGTGCGTGTGATGTGCATTATTATATGTAATGTTAATCATTATGACATGGATATTGTATCAATTAAATAATCAATATGTTGTACAGGTATTAATATAACATTAATTAATATATTACAGTATTGTATACAGCCCATTAATAATTAATAAAGTACATAGTATATTTGTAGATCATATATTAATGTACTTTATAATTGTTATACTAGGCTAATTAAAGTTATATTAATAGTTAATTAATAGAGCATTAATGTATCAAACACAATTTGGCTTCATCTTTTCCATTTGGTGAATCTCTTTTTCTGGAACCATTGTACCTCTCAGCAATGTTCAACTCTCCTCCTTGACTAGATGAGAAATGGCCACACCTTGCCATTTTAAACAACAATTTCAATCTAAAGTATTTATTTTATTGCCAGAGAAGTAAAAGTTTTCGTGTACATTTTGCTGCAAAAACACTGCCTCCATTGACCTGGCCCCAAGAAAGATCTATTTATAATGATAGGAAACCTTCTTCCTCATATATAACAAGTATCAATTTTTGTAACATTCCTGCAGTCACTTTATAAAAAATAGCTTAGTAAATAGAAAATGTAGTAAAAGACCAGTACTCACAACTTAGTAGTAGTGAATTTTGGGTGAACCAAAATCATCATTTTTGGAATGTGTGGTTTCAAATAAATTGAACTCAGGTGGTAAGCACGTAGACGTTGTCCTCACCTGCGCCTGAAGCCCCTCCTTTGTCCACACACACACACAAGCTCCTCCCCTCAGATCTGCCTGGAAGTGCCAGCTATGCCTGGAAAGGGTCCTGGGCGTGTCTGCCAGGCTCTCACTCTCTGGACAGGGGGTGGTGGGAGCAAACGCCTTTGCTCTCAGTGGCTCAGTGTCTACTGCAGGCTGGCAAGGGCTGGTCCACCGAGGCCGGTCCAGATCGGAGGAGGGGGGTGTGGGCTCCGGAAAGGAGGTTCCAGGGAGAAAAATGGAATTAGACTGTTATTTGATATGTCTGAGTCCTTGAGGAGATACTGTTAAAGAATCTGTTGGAACATTTGGAAGGACTGATTATGAGAGAAGCAGAGAAAATAAGAAATGGAGAAACCATATTTGCTTTACATGTTAGTATCATGTGGACACGTGTGTGGCCCCATCGGATCCATTTTCAGTCGTATGCTTTGCAAAATATGTGCATCTCCTAACTGACACATCTAAAATAATTTGTTAAATTATACACAACACAGTTTAACTGTGATTATGCCCACCAGAATTCATCTCGTCTTCTGCGCTTTTTGACGACTTCTCTTTAATCCTATTGACCACATTGTGCATTTTTATATTCTCTGCCAACACTTTTTCTAGATGATAGAGATGGGGTTTATGTGTATAAACTAGTTGGCACCTAGCAAAGTGTCTCGCACTTAGTAAGTGCTCAATGCTTAACTTAAATTTGATAATTCTGTCTAGAGACCATGCTTGGAAATATTTATTTCCATGCTAGAGTATTTATTCGTATCTGCTGTTCCTGTTCTCCGTGGAGGTGGCTAGCCCTCTAAGGTCCAGGATGTCTCCCCAGAAGTGTGAAAGGGGGTTAGGGGAATTGCTTGGAGGAGGCACCCGCGGGGCATAGAGGGGCAGAGACATACTGGACTTTGGTTTGGAAATGCAGACCATTCCAGGAAATGCAAACGGTTAGCAGGAAGTCCCTGTTGCAACAGTGCTGGAATTAATTTCAGGAGAAGTTGCTATGGAGGCACGTGAGTCATGAAATCTTAGAATCAGAGTAGAAAGTCTGTCTTTCAGGGCACCCTTCTCTTACTTCCTGCCTTTTCCTCCACGTGTTCTCACCTCACCCTGCGATTATTCCGTGCAGGCTCGTCTCCAGTGGCTGACACAAAACAATACTTCATCAGAGGTTTACTGTTACAGATAAGCATGTAATGTTTTTGGCAACATATCTGAATCGACCTTTCCTGAAAGTTCTAATTAATTTTATAAATAGAAAATTACTTATGAGTTTCTACTGAGATGCAGGGCAGAAATGCAGAGCTTGAATTCCAGAAAAAAAAACGGAACTCCAAGAGTTGTCATGCAATGATGCCAGAAAAGAATGGATTTCCTTGGTCATAACCATATCATAAATCAAAAGATGCTATTACTCTTGTCTTGGGAAGTCTGGTACTAATAGCAGAGATTAAGAGTCTGTGAGTCTGGCCGTGACCGTGACACCATCCTGTTTCCCTACCCCCTTCAAGACACTGTTGTTTTCTGCCAGCATCAGTCTGTGCTACCATCCTACACCCCATCTGTGGAATTAGATTCCTGATTGTGCTCAGCACGACAAAGGATTTGGAGCTGAAACCCGGGTGTATCACTCATACCAGTTGACCTCCCTTTCTCATATTATTAACAGAAAGTAAATGCTTTCAATCTCAGCTTGTTCATAATTTCATAACTTGCTGACTCCTGGATGTACATAAAGAATAAGTACTGTTTTTCTTCTTTAAAAATGCACGACAAAAAAAATAAAGAGTTTTCTATTTCGATACACACATGAATCAAAATCACTAGGAATTGGCACAGTTCATAAAACGTGCTTCACTGTTTTTCTCTTCTCCAAGGAGAATTGGTATATAAACTGAAAACCTATCTTAAAATGTATCTACAAATAAAGCTGAAGTGGAAAATTGAGTCATTTGGTCAATTATCTATTCCAAAACAACTGCTGTGTCAGGGAAAGGCGAAGTATAGCTGGTGTTTGCAAAATTATCTCAATTGGTCACAGAACAAGGGGACTCCCACCTTTCTGCCCGATCCCCCCACCCCTGGTTGAATGGATTTAATTCTTCTCCGAAAAGCCTGGCTTCACCCAGCAGGACGTGATGACCTTGGGGGAGCAGGATAAAATCGAGCCATTTGCGGCCCCTCCGAAGTTGGTGGTGCTGTCCCAGGGCCTGGGCTCTTGGCAGGTGGTGTTCATTTTCTGGGCTTCCTGCCTCGTTTCTTAGTCTCTAAGTCTCCGCTCACACTAATATCTTGGATGACTTTCCTCGTCCGTATAGCCTCCTTGTAGCTGTTACTCATATTCATCCCAGATATGACTCAACACACCCAGGTGTGGGTCCCCTTCTGATAAACCCATCACGATGTATTTCTCCCCTGTAACTTCTGTTTCCCGTGCCCCACCGCCTCTCAGCTACCCAGTGAACTATCCTTTCTCGAAGCAAGAATTATTGAAGCATGAGCTGCTTGTACAAGCAGCTCATGCAGCTCAATAACAAAAAAAACAAACAACCCAATCCAAAAATGGGCAGAAGACCTAAATAGATACTTCTCCAAAGAAGATATACAGACTGCCAACAAACACATGAACGGATGCTCAACATCACTAATCATTACAGAAATGCAAATCAAAACTGCAATGAGGTTATCACCTCACACCAGTCAGAATGGCCATCATCAAAAACTCTACAAACAGTAAATGCTGGAGAGGGTGTGGAGAGAAGGGAACACTCTAGCACTGCTGGTGGGAATGTAAATTGATACAGTCAATATGGAGAACGGTATGGAGGTTCCTTGAAAAACTGCAAATAGAACTACCATACGATCCAGCAATCCCACTACTGGGCATATACCCTGAGAAAACCATAATTCAAAAAGAGTCATGTACCACAATGTTCATTGCAGCTTTATTTACAATAGCCCGGAGATGGAAACAACCTAAGTGTCCATCATCGGATGAATGGATAAAGATGTGGCACATATATACAATGGAATATTACTCAGCCATAAAAAGAAATGAAATTGAATTATTTGTAGTGAGGTGGATGGACCTAGAGTCTGTCATACAAAGTGAAGTAAGTCAGAAAGAGAAAAACAAATACTGTATGCTAACATATATATGGAATCAAAGGGGGAAAAAATGTCATGAAGAACCTAGGGGTAAGACAGGAATAAAGACACAGACCTACTAGAGAATGGACTTGAGGACACGGGGAGGGGGAAGGGTGAGCTGTGACAAAGCGAGAGAGAGGCATGGACATATATACACTACCAAACGTAAGGTAGATAGCTAGTGGGAAGCAGCCGCATAGCACAGGGAGATCAGCTCGGTGCTTTGTGACCACCTAGAGGGGTGGGATAGGGAGGGTGGCAGGGAGGGAGACGCAAGAGGGAAGAGATATGGGGACATATGTATATGTATAACTGATTCACTTTGTTATAAAGCAGAAACTAACATACCATTGTAAAGCAATTATACTCCAATAAAGATGTTAAAAAGAAAAAAATAAAAGAATTATTGAAGCAGCATAACAAGGAAAATGTCAAGTCTTGACATCTGCATTTCAAAAGCTGGATCTGCAAAGTAGGCCTCAGAAGAAGAAGAAAAGTCAGAGCAGTTTCGTTTGTGCCTCTTGACTCGCTACAGTTCCCAGAGAATATGGGAGAAAAGGAGGGAAACCCAGAGTAAGTAAGAGAACTAAATGCTGACATGCATCCCTAAGAAGGGCCCTGGGACCCCAGGCCCAGCCTCTCCTGGTGCCATTTCTGATCAAAGAACCAGAGTCCTGGGTGGATGGAAGAGTCTGGAGACAGAACCCCTGAGCTCCCACCGCTGATTCACAGCCACCAAGAGGGACAAAGGTGATGTCTGCGGGGACGCGGTCTGACCAGAGCCTCAGAGTCGGCGGTGACCCCGCGCAGAGAGCTTCTGTGAGCTGAGAGCAGGCAGACACACCACGGCTGAGTGGGAGCAGGGCCAGCCCCGCGGTGATGCTCCTGGCCAGGCGGGCATCTCCACAGCCTGGCACCCTGTGAGCAGGTGCAGATCACAGGCAACCGGCCATAAACTCGACCTCGTTTCTACCGTCCTGAAACGTGTGTTCGAAATGAATTGAATTATAAAGGTTAATAAAATTAGATTTCTTTTGTAACAAATCTGTGGCCTGAGTGTCCTAACCACCAGACCTATTCCTGCCAGGAAGGTCATACTCTCGTGAGCAGACCCCCAAACTTCGCCAAATCCTCTCACCCTGAACCCCTGTGAGGGCTGTTGACTGCCACCAATCCCCCATTTGTGATAGAATCTGGTCTGGTTTTCAACGTTGGATGTTGATCTGTCCAAATCACAATGTGCTAATTAAACTGAAGGTATTTCAGGTTCACAGATCCGGTGCCTGCCCTCCCCCAGACCCAGAAGGTAAATAAGAGTTGGGATTGACACGTGTGCCAATGATTCTGCAAAGTGTGGCCTAGAGAAGCCGAGTCAGGTCTCCTCTTCCGTGTGCCGGCTGTAGCCCCAGCACCGGGGATGCACGAGGGGGACCAGATGGCCAAGCCCTGAGTGGCGATGCATCAGTGGGATCAATCAGTTTTGGCCACCACGTTAGTAGGAAAAGTGAGTCGTCCCATTCAGATAATACGTGGTCTTAACCCAACACACCCTCTTCAAGAGGACTCTTAAATAGGAGAATTAACTCCGCAGATGACCCAGAGATGGCTCCGGACGATATTCTTATCAGAGCCGTTTCCCATAAAGCGGTCAGCGGTGCTGCGGGTAGGACCAGCCCCACCTGTGCCCATCCCTCCGGCAGTAGCAGAGGTGGGGTGCCGTCCCTCAGCACAGCCTGGCCTTCAGACGCTGGCTCTGTGTTCAACAGTCAGTATATATTTTTTTAGAGAGAGTTCCAGCCTCTCATTATTGACATACTTAAGATTGTTTGATTCCTAAACCACAGCCCAAATATTTTCTTTAAAATCTCTGTAAGTATCAAGACCTAGTCCACAGAAAGCGCAGTGTGTTCTGCCTGAAAACAGTTGCACTGAAAAATACCTGCCTTGTTTTTGAGAAAAACACTTAAATCATTTCTTGAGGTCCAGCCATCGGTGCATTTAGATAGAAAATGCTTTCTGAAGAAGCAGTCCTTGTTAAATGGGTTTTTTAGAAAAATATGGTGCCTTTGCTAGGTATTTAGAAATTCCTCCTGCGGTGAAGTTATATGAGCCCTTCCAAAAACCATCTCGGGTGAAAATGATTAATTATCCCTAACAGACTCTTTTAGGGCCGTGTTTATTCTGCCATGTGCAACACAGCAGGAGCCCAGAAATCGCTTCCAAATCCCCCCAGCTTCTTCCAAGAAAATTGACGAGAAACATTGGCCGGCACCCAGGTTGGTCCTCTGCAAGTCACTCCTAGTAATCTGTTTGCTCCAGGAGCCCAGAGAATTCGCAGTCCCGATGTCCACACAGCTCTGCATCTGTCCCTCTCTCGCTTCTGCCACTGCACACGTGTCTGACAGAGAAATCAAATTCCGATGGGAACCCCAGGGCCGTTCAGGGGGCAAGCAGGAGCTGCAGTGCCAGGGTACCTGGGGTCAGAGATTGGCGGTACCCGGCCCACCGCAGGTGTCCTGCCAGCCAGGAGACACAGATGGGCTCTGTTTGGTGACCTCTGGCCAGGGCTGGCCATGTGGGTTTGCACAGACTTTGGCTTGGCAGTCTCTATCACCGGTCCCTAAATCCTCCAGTTCAGCCCCAGCTCTTACGTTTTGCTCTTGGCTTGGGTGAAACTCTCTTTCTCTGGGTAATTTAAGACCCTGGGGGTGTATGTGGTGTTATTTCTCTCGTTTTGTCACCACATTCAATTTTCTGGGAAAGGCTCATAAACTAAGATGACAACGAATCCACATAGAAACTTTAATTCTTTAATTTTACTTTCTGGAGATCCTTTCATTTATTTCACTTTGTTCTAAAACCACAGGCCTGAGTAAGATAGAACTCAGGGTGGAAGGACGCTCTAAGACAGACAAGGCTTTCCAGGTGAAACCTAAGCCATTAAAGGCAGAAATTTCTAGAAGTCTCTCATTGTGTCAATAATCAGTAAGAACAAGGAAAAGAGAAGCTCTTCTTGGTACAATGATTTAAGAAGGAGAAACAGAAATGTTAAGGAAAACAGAAAAGTAAAAAGAATTCTTACTGCATGAAAAACAAAAAGTCCTAGCTGCTGCTGATTTGGTACCCAAAATTCTACCAATTTTGCTAACTGCACTGTGTTTTATCAGTTTTCCAAGTTAACAGATGAAGACTTTCATGTTGATCGTAACAAAGGCTGGATGTTTGCTGGAGGAACGGGAGGCTTGTCGGGTGACTCTGGGGTGCTGATGTGAAGTCACATCACTCGGAAGCCTCTTTGTGCAGGAGGAGGTCAGGGCTCCCACCAGGGCTGTTTCTCGGGTCATCTGTGATCCCCTGCTTGGTGGGAGGTCTTAATCCTACCTTCCTGGGTCAACCATCTCAGTTCCTCCTGCGATGATCTGAAAATAATATTTACTGTCATTCCAAAGTTTCTAGGAGAGCCGCACAAAGCAGACCCTTGAAATGACATTCAGAATAAGAATGAATTTAAGCGGGACGCCTGGTTCACACTTCTCAGCGTCCCACATGTGATTCCAAAGTACAGCTGGGGTTAAGAACTGCAAGTCCCGGGCCTAATGACTCCAGAGTTACTGGGGGAGAGCAGAAACATGTACACGCACGTGTTTGGCATCAGACACCATGATTCAGACCCACGTTGTTACTGGTCATGTGGCTCCTGGCAAATCACTAAACAGTCTGACACTGGAAATTAAGTAAAGAGGGAAGAACGAGATTTTCTTCACTGTGAATAGCAAAAAAGTCACAGGTATAAAACAGCTTCCACTGTGTGTGACAAATGTTAGGGGCTGTGGCCTGTGTGACATCATGGACTGTCCCCGGCTCTGAACCCCCCTCTGCGGCTGCCCTGTCTTCACTCCTGACCCTGGCCTCCTAGTTGAAGCTCTCCTGTGATCCAGGCTGGCGTGAATAATGTTTTAAAAGATATTCCTCTAAATCATGATTCTGACTAAATGTCTACCCTTTCAGAAAGATTTACATAACATTGTAAGTTAGTGAGTCTTCCACCTGTTCATTTACTTGTGCAATTAGTATTTACTGAATGTATACATTAGCCAGACAGTGATGTCACAGTACAGAATAAAACGGAAATAGACAATGAGTGAGCCAACGAACGTGTAAGTAAAACAAGAACACATTGATGAATGTGTAGTTGAAAAATTAAACCCAGGCCTGAGAGAAAGGATGTGAGAAGAGTCTGCCGTGGAGAAGAGGGGAGGGGAGGTCCTCGGGGAGAAGGAAGACGTCCTCCCTGAAGCTGAGGCTTGGCAATCACCCCAAAACACAGTGGCTTGAAGCAACATTTATGATCTCACAGCTTCTGTGGGTCGGGAGTCTCCACGTGGCTGTGCTGAGGCCTCTGGGTCGGGGTTTCTCACAAAGCTCTCATCAAAGCTGAGCCTGGGTCTGAGGTCCCCATGGCATCTGTGGGTGGGACGGGGTCGGCTCCGACCCCAAGCTCGCCCATGTGATCGCTTGAGGATTCTGCTTTGCCAGGACCATTGCCCAGAACCTGCCATCAGTTCCTGGCCTGTGGGTCTCTCTCAGGACAGGTCCCTAAAGCAGCTGTTTTTATCAGAGGGAGCCAGTCAGCAAAGCTACAGAGAACCAGGATGGAAGTCCTGTGACTTATGGCTCTATCACCTTCACATTCTGTCCATAAAAAGCAGGGTTCCACATAAAAAGAAATGAAATTGAGTTATTTGTAGTGAGGTGGATGGACCTAGAGTCTGTCATACAGAGTGAAGTAAGTCAGAAAGAGAAAAACAAATACTGTATGCTAACACATGTATATGGAATTTAAGAAAAAAATGTCATGAAGAACCTAGGGGTAAGACAGGAATAAAGACACAGACCTACTAGAGAATGGACTTGAGGATATGGGGAGGGGGAAGGGTAAGCTGGGACAAAGCGAGAGAGAGGCATGGACATATATACACTACCAAACGTAAGGTAGATAGCTAGTGGGACGCAGCCGCATAGCACAGGGAGATCAGCTCGGTGTTTTGTGACCGCCTGGAGGGGTGGGATAGGGAGGGTGGGAGGGAGGGAGACGCAAGAGGGAGGAGATATGGGAACATATGTATATGTATAACTGATTCACTTTGTTATAAAGCAGAAACTAACACACCATTGTAAAGCAATTATACTCCAATAAACATGTTTAAAAAAAAAGAAATAAATAAAATAAAATTTATTTTAAAATTAAAAAAAAAGCAGGGCTCCAGTTTCAACCCACACTCACATGGGCATGAGGCCAGGGGGTGGGGGGATGATTTAACAGGCAAGGAGGCTGAGTGGGGTAGGATGTCAGGGCAGGGAAGGACGGCAAGTCAGCTCTAACAGTTTCAGAGGGAAATCCTTGCTGCTGGTCATTTGGTGATGATGGATACAGGAATGGAGACTAGGAGAGAATGTCTGACCCTGGAGAAGAGATCATCAACTGAAACCTTCTTTTCCCCTGACAGTCCTACTTTTTTTTTTTTTTGTAGTACGTGAGCCTCTCACCGCTGTGGCCTCTCCCGCCACAGAGCACAGGCTCCAGACGCACAGGCTCAGCGGCCATGGCTCACGGGCCCAGCCGCTCCACGGCATGTGGGATCTTCCCGGACCGGGGCACGAACCCATGTCCCCTGCATCGGCAGGCAAACTCTCAACCACTGCGCCACCAGGGAAGCCCTCTACTTTTTTTTTTCTTTTTCTATTTGTTTTGGAGAACTGTGTTTTGACCCATTAATTCACTACTCCTAAAAACACCTGCTCTAAAGCTGTGACCCAAGATGCATTAAATAGAATTGATATTTGTTTAGCACTTCATAAACCCTTCATCATTTCATAACTGTTTATTAACTTTGCAGTTTTAGAGTTTACAGACTCATATACGTAAAAGAGCTGTGTGGGGTTTTTGTGTGTGTGTGTGTGTGTGCTTTTTTCAGAACCATTAATATTAGCTAGCAGACACTCTGTTCAAACTCCACTTTTGAAATTCCCTTTCGTGTACAATTCTATAACCTTCAACAAGTGAATAGAAGTGCGTCACCACCACTGTAGTCAGGATACAAAACAGAAACTTCACATTTTAAGAGTGGCTTTAGTCACAGATCCACTGAACTGTTGAAAACAACTATATAAACAACTCTTATAATAACTATAAAGCACAGCTGTTATAAAAGCTTCCACATGAAATGCATAATACTATGTATTATAAAACAAGGATAAAACAAGGAAATAGAACTTAAGTAATGGATGCATGTTGTAATGACTAAGGTCAGATAATCTACAAGATTACTACCTTCTGAAGGCACACTTCTTGCTCTAAAATAATTTAGCAAGCCCTAGATTCTAAAGGTGTGGGATATTTCAAGTGAACAGCACTGAGTGGCTGATAATGACCCAAGCTCATGCACATCGTGATAGTTCTTCACTGTATTCCCCCGTTACTGTAAATGCAAGAGGTCTTTCTGAACTTGGTCAAGAGAAAGTGCCCGGAGCTCCCTTGGGTGAGTCTGAGGAAGGATGCTGTGGGCAGACGCAGAGCGATTCACCAGGAGGCAAGACGCTGTGTGGCCCCAGAGCCGCGGACACAGCGGCCAAACTCAGGACAGCAGAGCGCGCGGGTCTGGCGCTCACTCTCCTGGTGCAACGTGCTGAGTGTGCTCTGGAGTCGTGGGATGCTGGCTCTGCAGCCGCGATCCCCCCGGGTCCTGGCCTTGTGGACCCAGTCACGTGGCCTTGTGTCTCTGACCTCCCTGCCAATTCATCTGCTGCTGTGATACCTCCCTGAGCACCTTGTTAGGAGGATAAAATGTGGCTGCAGATGTCAAGGAGCTGGCACGGACCTTGGACAGAACGCAGGTTCAATTTCACCAGTGGAGAAAGAGGCCGAGACCCTCCAGGGGCCTCTGGAAGCCGTCACCATGCAGGGGGGCCTCTCTGACCCCTGCTCCCTCCCTGCAGCCACACTGGCCAGTTCTTGCTGCCCTTGACGTCCCACCTCAGGAGTCCCTCCACGTGGGGAGCTCTTGCCCCAGGGACCCGCATGGCTTGCTGCCGGGGCCATTCAGCTCTCTGCTCAGATGACTGTCTGGAGAGCACCTTGGTGGAGCCCACTGTCCCCCATGCCCCGTGTCTTTCCCTGGCTTTATGTTTCCCATGGCGCCTGGGTTGAGGCTGGGCCCTGCTCATTCGACATCCTCACGTGTGTGCATAAGCGTGTGGGGTGGGAACACAGAAGGTCTCCGCTTTTCCCCACAGTGTAGCTTCCATAAACATGGCCTGAGCTTTAAAGCTCTCCTGGCCCATTATGAATATGAGGTTCATTCTTGCCCACCGGACTCCAAATAAACACCAGACAGGAGTTTGGAAAGCCTGGGTGCGCAGGGAGGCTTTGCAAGGACACGGTGGCGTTAGATCTGATCTGGAAGCAGACCTGGGCCCTGGGAAGGTGTTCGTGTGGTGGGGCTGTGGCCAGGTGAGCAAATATGGACAGACTCAGAGGCCTGACAACATGCAGAAGGCGCCTTCCTGAGCAGTGGACGGCCTGGGGCAGGTTGAGCCCACTCCCCGGGGACAGGATTCAGAGGAGAGTGAAGGGCAGAGGGTCAGTGAGGGGCCGCCGTCCTGGGCCTTTCATTCCAGGCCAGGCCCGTCTCTCGATCTGTGCTTGGTGCTGGGAGGCCCCATTGCTCCCCTCCTTGCTTTCATGTTGACGGAAACGTTCCATGAGGGAATTCACATTTTATATCCCCTCAGTTGAATATCCCCCACCTCGGAGCCTCTCAAACAATCAGGAAGGATGTACACCCACTTATAACGTCCACCAAGAATTGGAGAATTGCTCAGTATGAAAAGGGAAATTTTAAATTTACTTAAAATTTAAATTTACTTAAAAATAAATAAAAATGAAGACACAACATAACAAAGCTTATGAGACTCAGGAAAAGCAGTGCACCTGAGGAAATTCATAGCCACTATTAAAAAAGAAGAAAGATCTCAAACCAATAACCTAAACTTCCACCGTAAGTCACTGGACAAAATAGAGCAAACTAAACCTAAACTAAACATAAAACATGCAGAAACAGGAAATAACAAAGATCAGGGTGGAAATAAATGAAGTAGAGAATAGGAAAACAATAGAGAAAAATCAATAAAACCAAAAGTTTGTGCTTTAAAAAAATTAATAAAATTGACAAACCTGTAGCTAGACTAAGAAAAAGAAAAAGAAAAAGTCTTAAATTGCTAAAATCATGAATGAAAGAGGCAATCTAGCAACCCTACAAAATAAAAGGAAACCAAGGGGATACTATGAACATGTGGTGCAAACAAATCAGATAACTTAGATGAAATAACCCAATATCTAAAGAGATACAAACTGCAGAAACTTACTCAAGAAGGAACACAAAGTCTGAATAATCCTAACACAGAGGTTAAATCAATAACAAGAATTTTTTAAAAACTACCCAGAAAGAATAGCTCAGGCTCAGATGGCCTCACCACTGACCTCTACTGAGCATTTAAAGAAGAATTAATACAAACTCTTCCAGAAAATAAGAGAGGAGGGGGCACTTCTTGGGTTCTTCTTAAGGCCAATATTACCCTGAAATCAAAACCAGACAAAGACATCACAACAAAAGAAAACTACTGGCCGGTATCCTTTATGAATACGAATGCAAAAACACACACACAAAAAGTACTAAAAAATTGAATTCAGCAATATGTAAGAATTATATACCATGACCAAGTGACATCAGTTCCAGGAATACAAGGTTAGTTTAACATCTGAAAGTTAATTGATGTAATGCATCATATCAATAGAATAAAAAACAAAAACCACATGACCATGGCAATAGATGCAGAAAAAGCATTTGACAAAAATCCAACACTCTTTCATGACTTAAAAAAATAAAAAAAAATAAAAACCACTCAAAATGCAGGGGATAGTATGAAACAACCTCAGCCTCATAAAGGGCATCCACGAAAGCCCCACAGGTAACAGCATACTTAGCGGTGAAAGTCTGGATGCTTTCACCCCAAGACCAGGAACATGACAGGTATGTCTGATGCACCACTTCTATTTTGTGCTAGAGGTTCTAGCCAGAGCAATTAAACGAATTTTCCTGGTTGTTTAGTCCTGCAGAAACATGTAAGGGAGCGGAAAAGGAAGATGATAGCTATAGAACCCGTGGTTTCCTTCTGTAATGACAAGAAAGTTCTAAAACTGACTGGAATGGTCACACAACTCTTTGAATGTAGTGAAAAACATTGAATTGTACACTTTAATTGGATGAATTGTATGACATGTGAGTTATATCTCAATAAACTATTTAAAAGTTCGTATGAATCCTCACAGATTTCAACAACCCAGCTAAAGCGAATTCATGTGATGCTATTCCCATAAAAGATGTAGATCAGAGCACTGATGTGAACAGGTGGTAGGATGCACCCTCTATAATTAACCTCTATCATGGCATGGTTCTCTCTCCCCATCTCATTACCCTTGCTCCTTCATCGGCACTTCCTGGGGCCACATCTCACATAAATTACTGTACCCAAGTATTGTCTTGCCATTGTGTCTTGCACATAGTAGGTGTTTATCAATATTTGTTGGACAGAGGGATGAAGCAGGACAGCATTTCTGATGTTCTTACAGCCTCAGGGGCTCTAGCAGGAAGCACCTTGGAACCAGCCATGTTTAGCCTCAACCTAATACTGCACCATGTGACGATTCATGTATTTTTTTGTTTCTATTCTGCTATGACCAGCTGACTCTGATTTCAAACTTGCTTCTGATTAGTTCTTGTGTCTGTTGACTGACAAAAAAATGCACAACATAAGTTGAGAGTTATGTTTTATTTGGCAGACTTTCTTAGGACTTCAAGCCCAGAAGACAGCTCTGAGGGATGGCTGAGAAGAGGCAACGGGGGGGGGGGGGGGGGAGCCAGGATATAGAGGAGATTTTACAGCAAAGACCAGGTAGTCAGAACATCAAAGGATTACTGTTAATTAGAGAAAACCAGTCATCTCAAGTTAAGGAATTTAGGGCTTTTCTATGTATGGGAAGATGCAAGAGTTTGGCTCATTGAAATCATTCCTTTGATATGCACCTCAGCTACCTGGGGCCAATATCCTGTGTTTTCTCATCCTGAGTTTCCTCAGGGGCACTGTCAGGGTGCTATAACGTGATGGCTTGATGGCTGCGACATCCTTAGTTTACTGATACGGCAGGTGACATTTTAGTTCTCAGGTCTATCCCCAAACGGTTTCTACTTACTGTCTTCTGTGTACGTCTCCCCTGTACTGCTGATTCTTGATAGGTTCTTTCACTCAAAAGTCCTGAAAAAGAAGGATGGGTGAACCTCCCCACCATGCAGATTGAGCACCACTGTGTGTAGAGTTCTGTCATCAGGACATTGCATGGGCCACTGGTCAAACCCGAACCCAGGCAAAGCAGCTGTGGTCAGGTGAGGGGTCAGGGGAGAGGCATGTGGATAGATTGATCAGGATCGCCTAGAGAAGTGTTTTAGTCCCAGTGGCTGTTCTGAGGCAGGAATCTTGCCTGCACTTGGCAGAAATCCTGATAATACATCTAGGATGGAAACGGGTTAGATGTGGGGTAGATCACACACACTACTGGGAAACACCACGGTCTCGCTAAGTCTCACGTACTCCATCTACCAGCACAGTAAAATCTATTGGTCTGGGTGAAGCGTCTTTTGAGGTTCTAAATGCATTCAATTAACTTGTGTTTCTTTTCCTTCCTGCCCTTCTGGAGCCCATCAGTGAGTGAACTAGAAGGAGAGAATATCAAGGGCTCAGCCTCTTGCCATTCACATCTTATCTAGAGACAGGAACTACTAGAAGTCTTATAAAATATCCTCCAGATTTCTCATTTTCTGCATTTTCACAGGAGATTTGGATAACAGCCGATGTTTAGAATGCATATATGGCCAAATACCTGTTAATGTTCATCCCAGATTTTACATAAGAGGATGTACAAGCGAGCATAATATCTGAGGTCAAATATCAGTGCTTTCAACATAGCCAGATGTTCATATAAACCATGTCTTCAGTGTATCATTTAGACTTGATTTATAATAATATATCCTCTAATTTATATATGACTAATCATATTAATTTGTTAAGAACTATTTTGATGTGTCATGTTGTATTTCTTTCACTTTCACACTTGTTCTAACAAAAGACCTGAATTATAAAGTCAGTGGCCAACGGTTATGATTTATAGAAGAAACTTCAAGAAGTAGATTCGAAGAAAATATCATATGAACATTTTCTCAGGTCTTTTCTCTAAACGTGAATGTTGAATATCAGTTTGCTTTCTTCCTCTGGGAGTAGGATCCAAGCATCTTTCAAAATAAAATGCCACCCTGGGACATGCCGCTCCCAACCTTCTCACAGTGTCACAGCTGCATCGCGTGCGAAGCAGCATCGTGAAGAAGACCAGTGCTTCACAAACTTTAATGTGTGATGAGTTTTGAAGCTCAGAGTCTCATGATGTAGTCTGGAGTGGGTGCGCAGATTCTGTATCTAACAAGCTCCCAGGAGCCACTGGTCCCCCTGTCGTACTTCGAATACAAGATTCTAGAGGGCAAGTTGTGCTCTGGTCTGCAGTTGGTCCTGATTCTGCAGAAGGACACCCAAGTTCTGCCATCTTCAGGGAAAACGATTTTAGGGCTTTATCTCACAGGGGAAAACACACCTGTATGTAGCAAAGCTTGTTTGGATTATAGACACCATACTCACCGTTGGCCAGACAACTGGAACACTCCAGATCGTCCAGTCATTAGGGCTTTGTGCCCCTAGAAAACTCCAAACCATTCCCATAAAGACTGGTTCTCACAGTGATTCTCTACAAGCCATGGTGACAATGATCGGTTCCTGAGAGGTGGGGAAGGAAGCCATCACACACACAGGGAAGCATCTAGCCAGTAAGAACGAATAAAAATCAGTTATTGGAAAAACAGAGAGCTGAGAGCAAGCTTTCTGCTCATCATGTGAACTGTGGTGTGCCTCGCCTTGCTGCTCTCCTGGTGGCATCTCTCCACTTCAGCCGTCAAAACTAGCGATGGTTCTGGCTTGTGTTCTGGGAACAACGCTGTGAAGGCAGACTCATGCCTTTTCTACCCGATTTGAGACTAGTTGGCTTTAAAGAACTATTACAGTTCTGCAGAGTCTCATACCTATCTGACTAGACCCAGCTGTTCACGTATGGAAATACATACAGCACATTCTCAGAACCCCTGTTAACCACTTGTCTACCAGATAATCCCATTAAAAGTGGGATTTTCTGGAGGCACACAGCTGGTAATATTAGGACCACGATCTAGATCCTTCTTGAAATGGGTGAAAGTATACATACACTCATAAATTCGGGGGTAACTAGCTTTCACCATAAAATGCTTTTACTCTACCTATATTTTAAAGGTTTCATCCCTTTAAAAAACTCAACAGGTACCAGTAATTTAGGGCAGAATCTGTTCATTTTTGACCACAGGATTATCTTCGTCTTCTTATTTTACATAAAAGTGTAAGAGTCTAATGGGAAAGCAGAACACACACACACACACGAGCTGGGCTTTTACCACATAAATAAAAGTCATTATAATTATAAAAATGTGGTCAATGTACTTAATCCATCTGTTGAAGAACTTGTAAGTATTATTTTGCTCTCACTGAGTGGGCAGTCAGCTCCTTTTCCTCAGAAATCACCAAAATGTAGCTCAAGGCTGGCGTTCCGCTAACACTAATCACTGAAAAAAAGAATTGCATAGTTAAGAATTCTGTTTACTCCAATAATTCATAGATGCCTGAAATTACATAAATGTGCAGCCTCATCTCATCAGGCCTCTGACAAGAAAGAGCAGGCTTACAGGCCAACTACCCCTGAGCTAAGACGGCGGAGAAGGAAAGCTCCTCGGTTACTTTCCGCCACGCAGTGTCGATCTACTCCTTATTCTCTTACAGATCAGGTCCTACATTCGCTCAAGTTTTTCTTATGTGTACTGACTTTGTATTCTTCAAATAACTTGTCAGCTCCCACGGATGTCTGATAAGTTCTAACAGAGAGGGGTGTTCGTATCTCAGCTCGGTGAACCTGGGCCCAATCGCATCTTATTAAGTCTCCCAGCCCTTCAAACATTTTGTACTCAGACCCTGGCCGAGCATATTCTCCCCTGATGAGTGAGCCCCTGTGTGTTCTACAGAAAATGCAATCCATGTGCTTCCCACGCATTTACACTGGGCTCATCAAATTGTTTTCTTAGGGCTCTTTGACATCTAAGAAGTCATTTCGGCCTTTCTTCTTAGCCCTCTGGTCCCCACCAACAGCAGTAGCAAAAGGCTCTGAGTCTGATTTTCATCTCAGAAACCACATATGGTCTTAAGGAGCTTCAAATCCAAAAGGGGAAAAGAAACCTCTCCTCTTAATATTGGAAATTCTTGTATCCAGTTTTAGGAAAGGGTGTGGAAACCATGTGAAAAAAATGCTGTATATTCAAGTATTTTGTTTGATCAAGTGCTCCTTTACATTGGATGGTTTATTCAGACTAAATATCAAATGGTATTAAGTAATTTTTTAAAGTGAAAACACACAAAATATCAAAAGTTTTCAGAAACAAAATGAACATGAGGAATATCTTGGTGGATATTAAGAGAGATGAAATTATAAAAACATACCCAAAAGAAAGTGGTCAACTCTGAGTCACGTAAACAGAGCGACTTCCGTTGCATCCTCTCCAGTTCAACCCTGGCCAGGGCTTTGTTGTCCACCCATGAGTGTTAGGTGTGAAGCGCCATCCAAACCTACAACGAAAGCATTGACATTTATCTAAGGCCAAGGCAAGCACTTGACAAATTCAGCCAAGTTCATCCTCATTTCTGCGCTGGGCATTTGGGTAGTTTAAATGTCAGGTTCAAGATGTTTTAGCTGTTTCCAGCATCCTTCTGGAAATGGAACACTGAGCTGGGTGATGGACACAGAGACAGCAGGATCCCTGAGGGAGCCGACCCCGCCATTCCCCAGGCCCCTGTGTGAGCCTCATGGGAGGACATGGGCCCTGAATCCCCTTCTCCTCCCAGGAACACTCCAGGCACCGCGCATCAACAGAGGGATACTTCCAAATAAGCTTTCCGGTGTGGTCTCAGCTCCACGAGGACCAGGCGTGGCCTCCCCAGGCCAGAGGACTCATTCCGACTGTTGGCCCCCTGGGCTTTTAACTTTTAAATGTCCTAGGAAAATGCATAACAGGTTCACAAAACCACATTTCACTCTTTTCCTGAATAACCATCTTGTCGCATGAAGGGATTTAAATTTAACTCATTGAAGAACTGTGGAGGCAAGAAGACAGATTATTTTCTTCTTTCATTGCTAATTATTCCCCCAAAATGTGTCTCTATAGCTGCTACATCTCTTCCGAGTTTTGATGGTCAAGAGAAATGACCTTTGTCTTGGAAAATGTTTTCTCATTAGTGAATCACACTAAGTCATGCTCCATCCTGTGAAACACTTCAAAACGCAGCCGGGAATAAATATTCTGACATCCCGGCGTTCCAGAGACGGGGAGCCTTTCAAAAGGGATACTAGCTGTATTCAGTTTAAACTCTGCATTTAAAAAGAGTCAGGTTTTGCACTTGTTGTTAAGAGCTTTTATAATTTGTCCCAAACGTGCCGTGTGTGTAAACTGTGTTTCTAGTGCAGTCAGAGTCGTTGAGATCTGGACCGTGTCCTCCGAGACTGAAGGGCAGGAGTGGTTGCCGGCCATTCCCCTGCCAGAAAGCACCTCCACCAGAAGCGTGTCCCCGCAGGCGGGACTGGCCCAGAGGGACCTTCCCCAGAGGCCCTCCCTCCCCAGCCTGTCCCGCCACCATCCGGACGCCCTGGCATCCCGGGCCACCTGCACCAGGCCGCTGGCCGTTGGATCACAGTGTCCCTGCACTTGCCACAAAGCCTCCTGCGTTTCCTCTGCAATGAGTCAGCGGCAAACCTGGTCTTGAGAATAACCTGTGGCCCTTGCTCAGGTGGCCTACGTGCTCCGGGATACTTCTTCTAGGAGCATTTACAGCTCAACAGAGGAATTCTATCATTTATTTTGTTCTGATTATGAAATAGATACATATTTATTGTACAAATTAGTCCATTAAGTTTGAGGAGAAAATTTCCTTTCATCTCAGCCCCCTGTGATCCCGGCTTAGTGCCATGTGTGTATTACATATGCATTTATATAAAATGTACGTTTACATTTTACATGCATACAGCTCTGCCTTCTTTCTGCAGCTCAAAGGATACTATAGCTGAAGGAGCTCCCAGCCAGGGTCCTGGGTTGTCAGCTTGTCACTCCCCATCACCCCGTCTGCCGTTGGCCTTGACACGGAGGCTGGAATCAAGAAGGAGAACACGGCGGGAAGTGAGGCCTGGGACTGTCCTTCCCACACCAAGCCCTCTAAGTACCCAGGATGAAGAGATCAGAGGGAAGGAAAAGTCCCCCTACCCACAGAGACTGAGGAACAGAGAAGCAGCAGCCTGCCCCCCTTCAAGCTAGAGAGAATCCTCATTAGACTTGGGGCACTGTGCTAGGTGGAAGGCCAGGATTCATTCATATGTTTTCTATTCTCTTGGGACTATATATATATATACACCAAGGAGGGAAATTGTTGAGTCATATGGTAAATCTATGATTAATTTCTGAGCAACTGTCCAACTGTCTTAAATAGAGACTGCATCATTTTACATTCCCATCAGCAACGTATGAGCTCCAATTTCTCCACATCCTTGCCAACCCTCGTTATTTTTCTTCTTCTTTAATTATAGCCATCCTAGTGGTGTAAGTAATATCTTACAGTGGTTTTGATTTGCATTTAATGACTAATGATGTTGAGTTTCTTTTCATGAGCTTATTGGCCATTTGTGTATGTTTTTTGAAGCAATATCTATTCAAGTCCTTTGAACTATTTTCATTGGATCTCTTTATTTTTATTGTTGACTTGAAAGAGTTTTTCTCATCTATTCTGGATACTAGACCCTCATCAGATAGGTGAATAGCAAATATTTTCTCCCACTGTGTGGGTTATCTTTTCATTTTCTTGATATTGTCCTTTGAAGCACAACATTTTTAATTTTGATGGGGTCCAATTTATTTTTTTCTTTGTTGCTTGTGCTTTTGATATCATATCTAAGAAACTGTTGCCTAATCCAAGATTTTAAAAATATATCTCCAAGTTTTCTTCCAAGAGTTTTATAATTTTAGCTCTTACATTTATGTCTTTGATCAATTTTAAGTTAACTTTATATATGGTGTGAAAAGTGGCCCAACTTCATTCATTTGCACATGAATATTCAATTACCTCAGCACAATTTGTTGAAAAGACTATTTTCCGCCAATGAACAGTCTTGACATTGTCGTTGAAAATCAATTTGCCTTAGATATATGGGTTTATTTCTGGACTCTTGACTCTATTCTATTGATCTATATGTCTAAGTTCATGCAGGTACCACACTGTCTTGATTATTGTAGCTTTATAATAAGTTTTGGAATTGGGAAGTGTGAGTCCTCTGAGTTAGTTCTTTTTTAATATTGTTTTGGCTATTCTGGGTCTCTTTAATTTCCACATTAAATTTATAATTGACTTGTACACTTCTGTAAAAAAAAAAAGGCAGCTGGAATTTTGATATGTATTGCATTGAATCTGTAGATCAGTTTGGGGATTGTTATCTTCTTAAAAAGATTAAGCCTTCCAATCCATGAACATGGGATGTCTTTTCATTTAAGTTTTAAACTTTTCTTTCAAAAATGTTTTGTAGAATTCAATATACAAGTCTTGCACTTCTTTGGTTAAATATTTTCCTAAGTATTTTATTCTTTTTAATGCTATTTTAAATATAACTGTTCTCTTAATTTCACAATTCTGGTTTATCATTTCTAGTGTATACAAATACAACCAACATATATATTTCTCTTGTAACCTGTCACTTTGCTGAACTTATTTATTAGCTCTCATAGTGTGTGTGTGTGTGTGTGTGTGTGTGTGTGTGTGTGTGTGTGTGTG